>NC_041403.2:73429117-73564117 GCF_900747795.2 Erpetoichthys calabaricus | reverse complement strand
ATAATATTAATATTCAATTTTAAATAGTGAAATTTTGGCACATCATTTTAAATGTTTAAGTATATCCATCCATTTTTCAAATGGGATGGCATTCCCCTTCTAGACTTCTAACTTAATCCACACCTAAACAATAAATAGTATAATCACCTGGTTCACTGCCCAGGAGTTCTTATATGCTGTGCTTCAGCTTTAGTTTCAATTTCACTTAACAAAATCACCCAAGCCCAATCCTACTGGGACACCCTGTAGTTTAACCACACTTTAATGTGACTAGCAGATATTATCTATAATAACTGTATCTGATTCTTTGAATATACTATATATACTGTATACACACACATATATATATATATAAATAATTAGATCACACTCTTACTGTGTAATTCATTCTTAAGACTGAATAAATCCTAAACATTTCCTAAATGTACATCTCCTACATTAAGATAGCGATGCTAGGCATATATACAATAAGAGAAGTGTCTTTGAACGAAAGAAAGAAAGAAAGAAAGAAAGAAAGAAAGAAAGAAAGAAAGAAAGAAAGAAAGAAAGAAAATCTTCAAAGTGGTCTAAATCCAGGCAAGTTATTAAAACAATGTAAAATGTATCTCATTGTCTTTACACATTTAATAATAGCATGATTTATATACAAATTTCACCAACACGGTCATTATGTTATCCAGCGACTCCCATTGCTATACAGGAGCTTGTGAGCAATGATAAATTACGGATGATCTTCTCCAAATTACTTGAACCTTGAATTTTAGACTTCCTTCATTGAAGCGGTCATTTATCATGTGCCTATTTTAGTAATGTGACGAACAGAGGATACACGCTATTTCATTGTCCTTTCTGTATTTGAAATTTTGGCCTACTGGTTGCAATACTTTAAGAGGGGAAGTGCTTTGCAGTGTTTATGGAGTGATTCTCATCCCAAGTCCACACACCGCCAGGTATCTTGACTCTGACTGCAAAGTGCATTGATCTCTGTGTGCTACACAGGACCTGACTGATAGGCATTGAGCATGAGGCCTGCCATATCAGGCGGTGGTGGAGTGATGTGATCAAATACATACAGGGAACTGTGTTTACTTGCGTTGAATCCCTGGTTTTAGATTGATAAAAAGGGCTTTATTTGACACTCCTGCGATATTAGTTTTCATTAAAGCCAACACCTACAGGTTCCAACATGCATATAACACAATGATTTATGATGCATATGGAGCAAGTTATAATTGATCAAATGCATTATAAACACTGAACATGTACTTACTTTAAAACACAGAGTAGATAGATAGATAGATAGATAGATAGATAGATAGATAGATAGATAGACTTTTTTTTTTCAAGAAGATAATTTAGGGCCTTAGGCATGTCAGCTTTCAGCAACTAACAACAGACTGACAGCTTTAGCACAAAGTCAACAGAGAATCAATATAGTGCAAACTACTAATTCGCTGTCCTATCATCGACCATCAGCAAGAGCTAATAACATGATACTTTAACTGGTAGCATTCAATTTGCTCCAGCAACAATCCCAAAACTAATAAAGCAATTGATTATAACTGCAACAGCCATTTCAATTAGAAGATTGTTAATTAACATGTTAAATTAGTTTTTCGGTCTTGACTGGTTTAGTCTGTCTGATTTTTTTCCTCGTTTTTCTCTTTGTAAACCCACAGTTCAAACAAATGATAAAGAATATGACCATGGAGAACCAGAATTATACACATTGCGTTGTAACCCATAAACATAGTTTGGCGTAAGTAAACATAAATGATAAATTTACTTCACTGGTAGTTGTGGAGGGGCTAATGCTTCATATATTAATTTGCTTCACATTTAAATTTTAATTGAAATAAAGAGAAGTATGAAACAAAATTTCAGTTTTCTTCAATGTAGAAAACACAAGATAGTAGTATAATGAAATTTAAAAATAAAACGTTATTTAATGCAGGATTAAAACAGGAATTTTACTAATGCAAAACTTTACTAAGCAATTGTGGTTTAGTAATCTAAATATTTCTACTTTTTAAATGATTCATAACAATTTGCTCCTTTATTTAAAGCGCTTTAAAAAGCTGTTTATTTTGTTCGTTTTTTTAAAATAAAAATGTTTGTTCTAATAGAAAACTGAGTCTGCATAAATGATGTGAATTATTGTATTATTTGCCACAGCTGTGAAATTTGCCATGTGGCAGAATACTTGACATTCGAGTGTACGCACTAAAATGCTCAAATAGCATCTCTTTTTTTAAATTAAAGGTATATCGATTGTTTATTTTTCTCTTCAACCTTATTTTAAGATAACAATCCTAGGTTTCGTCCGTCCATTTTCAGTACTCGCTTGTTTCAGTTCAGGCACGCAGATTGCTCGGTGTTGCTTGTCCCGAAGACATCGCAGGAACCAACTCCGGACGGGGCGCCTGGCGAGACTAAACTGCCATAATTAAACGCAAGTTTTCTATAATGTCAGCTTTTGAAAACGGTTATTCCTGTTTTTTTCAAAGCTATACACCGACTGTTAAATAAACAGCACACCTGTGGCATTATTTAAATGTTAGTTCATCTTCCCGAATCACTTAGCTAAAAAGAGCTGCTAAGGTATTTTAAAGGCGCCTTTGTCGCCGCCATGTGGTGAAACACATCTACTGCCGTGAAAGGCTGTGTTGAACTTTTGAAAGGCGTTAATTAACAAAAACACTATGAATATCCAATCATCTCCTATCCGACGACTTCGAAAGAGTAATATATAATTTAATTCTAATTAAATAATTAGTGAAATGTTCAAGAGGAAAAAAATGAGTGCATGTATCGGTTGTTTTCATAGACTAATGACTAGGCGTTTTTCTTTATTTATTTCATGCGTTAAATTAACTTTAAGTATATTTAGATAAACATCGTCTTAATTAAACCAGTGAAAGTATAACGTCGTTGAATATAAACAGAAAGACTTGTTAAGCAAAAGTCTGACAAAGTGTTCCATTTGATCATCCTGCTCAGTTGCTTTCTACATTGTGCACTATGCCGACGGGATAGGCTCCGGCAAACACCTACCTAATTAAAAAGTGTGGAGACATATTTTCCATTACTATGAACATGTTTTAGACTCTGATTAAATATATATGCCTGAAAGCACAACCATTAAGAATTTACCGAGAGCTAGTTAAAGTCACTTTCAAAAGCTGAAGAATAAATGTGTCCTACACTGCCAGTATCTGTTAGATTTCAGGCCATATGCGTATTGAATACTCACGTTTATAACATACGTTAACGTCAGCAAAATTAAAGGCTTTTAGAAACATAACAAACAACATCATTCAAAGTAGAAAGAATATAACATTATCAAACCCAGTTTAGGGTTGCTGGGTCCGGAGCCTATCCTGGTGGCACTGGGAGGAAGGTGGAAGCAGCCCGCCTTGGACAGACACGGCAACAGTTCGTCACAGAGGGGGAAAAAAACAAAACAAAACACTAGTTTCAAAAACAGTTATCTACGATCAATATTACGTTGACGTCCAATATGCAGCAAAATTATTGTACAATAAATTTAAAACAACTCTGGTGAAAACATTATAAAAATATGAAATAAAATACTATACGATTAAATAAAATACGATTGCTAGTTAAGTACATGAAAACGGATTTGTATTACTATCGTAAGCTGACTGTACCCAAATGAACACGTTCTTAACCTTAGCATATTCGTCTCTAATAAAGTTGACGCAAATATATTGGATCTATAGTGACAATTTAGTGAATTTAACACGTGTATACCCAAAGATATAATTTAATCAAACAAATTATGTGTATAGTATATCAAATAACAATATATGCTATACAGCTACATGAACAATATATGAAGTACACTGTATGGTAGTGTGTATTTCACAAGATCGACGTAGGAAATAAAGAAGCGGATTTTATTTGTTACAGTAATTCTTCGTTAAGCTAATATTGCTTCTATAGAGGACGCTGCACTGAGGCCATTAACGGAAAACTTTATACATTCTCCTGCTTCTTGATTTAAAAAAGCACCTTAATTATTTATAAAACACTTTAATGATTGTCTTTGAATAAATAGGATAGATAGATAGATAGATAGATAGATAGATAGATAGATAGATAGATAGATAACAATTGTAATGGATATTATTTTCATTCAGCGAACAAAACGGGTAAAAATTGTATAAAAACCATGACAGTTTTTAATTAAAAGTTAAAAATATAAAAGGTTACCTTGAAATGGGACGGTAAGCCTTGTGTCCTTCCTTGGAGCAGAAGGGCAAAATATGTGTACTAGTCGTTCAAGGCGTGCCATTGGGACGAAAAGTCCAAAACTGAAGAACGGGAGAAAAAAAATGTTGCTCTTTTCCTACCAGATCGATGGGCATGCGTCGAAGTCTGATACTTTTCGTATACGCTGCCGACTGGAACTCTTCAAGAAGTGCATTAGCAGAGAATATTTAATCATTCAACAGAAAGTCTGAATTGCTAAAAACGACCTGTTTTGCATATATGATTTCTGTTAAGGAAAATTGTGATACAACGGTTTACAGTGGAGAAGTGTGAAAAAACGGTTACGTGAATGTAAAGATTAAGTAGAGCAATAATATGAATTTTTTTCGTTCTTTCCCGTTTATGTCTGCACATACACATACATACACACAAGAACAGAAGCGTCCATAAAATGCACATAAATGCTTAGTATTCACTCATCACACATCCCAAAGCCTATAAAAATAACAATTTATGTGTATTACCTTGGTTTCATAGGTCCTTAAAATGGAAATCCAAAGTAAAACGCAACTCAAGGAACTTTGCATCATTCATTAGCACCTTATAATTACTTTGCTAATTAGGCTGACACGGTAGTTAATCAGGAGTAATACGCCGTCATGTCAGTGGCACTTCCCATTACTCTGACATTCAACAAGAGGTAGGTTTGAGTCGCTTCACAGAAATTAACACAGGTTGATATTTTCGACGGAGCTGGCTCATACTTTAACAATCCCAGGCGAATCACACAGCAACACGCCTTTAACCGAAGCTCAGATAAAATAAAACAGAGATAATTCGTACAACGGTGCCCCAATTCTGTTCTAAAATGCCGTTGTTTTCTTTTGCTGAATTAAACATTATTAAGCGGATTATGCATTAAATCACAATAAAAAGAAACAAAGGATTTTACAGTTTCACAGAGCCAGAGTGCGTTATTTGATATTCAGAATTTATTTTGTTACATATCTTGTCTATTTCTATTTCCACTTCACTTTTTATTATTGCATAATTTATATCTGAAAGGATAATTTCTTTCCTAATATAGAGAAAATTGATTGTAATAAACCGAGAGGATGATACGAGAAAAGTAGCATTCTCGAACCCACTTAATCCAAAGCAGGGTCGCGGGAACAAGAACGGTATTTTAGGGTAAATAAATTGAAATTACCGATTCATTCGATAGGGAAGGAGATTACTAAAACGAATACATTCTTTATTTTCTGTGGGATATGTACTAATACCCCAAGCTGTTTTAGTAGACATTAGAAATTAGGCTGCCTGCATATATTGGACCATTTAAAAAGATAAACAACGTGTTCTAAAATCCGGTAATAATGTGTCCCGTTCAAGCGGTCGCTGTTTTGATTGCTTTGAAAATATTCCAAGATCATAATGCACCTGCAATATCAGGGAATATTTACATCTTTTCTTAACTATCATTTTCCTTCCAAGTCTTTAAGGCAGCAGCCTGAGAATTACTAAAAGAGCATTCACTATACTCAGTTGCCGGCTTACAATTGACAAGATAAAGTAGAACCCCCCAATTGGCTCAACGCAGCGAACGTCATGGAATAACCAATAGCAGCAGAGTTGGATAAAACAGGGACCGGATTATAATAAAGGAGAAAATATGAGTTCCCATTGCAATAGCGGTGACGTCAGCGTAGGAAGTCATTGTAGAGCAACACTACGACGATTACAAGCAAAAAAGGAGCGTGGTGTCGAGGAGTTCGTCCGGCGTGTCTCTCCACACCTCAACTTTGAAAGAAAGTTCAATTACCAGAACAAAAGGACTGGACTACACAAAACAAGAAACTGATGCCATATTGAATGTAACCAAACTGGGAGAATACCCTCCAACTAACCTGCTGCAAAACACCAAACTTTGTGCACTAGTTGGTATTATTTATATATTTATGTATTTATTCAATTAATATCTACGCAACTTTTTGGTCTGTTGTGTATTAACATCAGCATTTTAAAGGAGGGACATTGATCGCCTGGGTTTATGGTTGCTTCATCGTTTGCTTGCCCTCCAGAGATTTAAATGGAACTAAGTATTTATTTTTAAGCCTTGTAATGAAGACGAGTTCTTAATTGTTTGGACTTTTAATTATGGAAGGGTCCAGCGGATCGAATTTTGGAATAGACACTATCTTGTCTGTTAATAACACTTCCGGCAGCCCCGTGCTAATGAACGGAGACTTTCGGCTCGGCGACGGCCGGACCTCGGATTTTAGAAATCAGGCCACTCCATCACCATGCTCAGAGATAGACACAGTGGGGACGGCGCCTTCTTCCCCTGTCTCGGTCACCATGGAGCATCCTGATCAACATCTGGCCCAAGACAACCTTCAGCATCACCATCACCACCACAGCCAGCAGCAAAGTTTGCAGCTTTCACCGCAGCCTCCGCAGCAGATAGGGGCAGCGGCATCTGCCCCAAGGACTGCCACCTCTTCGTTTTTAATCAAAGACATTTTGGGCGACAGTAAACCACTGGCTGCCTGCGCACCGTACACAACCACAGTATCTTCTCCCCATCACACTCCCAAACAAGAAAACGCCACAGCGAACGAGGGATTCAGACCAAAATTAGAACAAGAGGAAAGTAAGGGCAAGTTGGACAAACGAGACGAAATACAGAGCGACATCAAATGTAACGGTAAGAATTGCTATATTTCTTTTGTCAAAGGAAATGTGCACACATTAATATGTAGTGTCTAATTAACTCTGCTTTATAGAATCCCGTCTAAACGAAAAGATATAAACAAATACCGTATTTTTAAAATTACGAAAAAATCCTAAATTATTAAATCTATCTATCTATCTATCTATCTATCTATCTATCTATCTATCTATCTATCTATCTATCTATCTATCTATCTATCTATCTACAGGTATTGTCCATACCAATTACACTTTTAATTTTTTCAAACCTAGATTTAGAAAAGTTTATATATTTATTGTAGCTGTTGCATGTATCATTTAAATAATAAAATATGTAATTATGATGGTTTTCTGCGTTCCAACTGTATCTTAAGTATAGTTTATAGCATATGTTTGGCTAAAATACTTTAAACTTCAAAAAAAAGGTCACAAAAATCGGCATTTCTTTGCAGTTCTCAATGTTATTTTTTAACAGACTGTGGGCCTCCTTGTCATTTTTACACATGATTTTTTTTTAAATCCTGGAATTTCATTCTTTCGATAGGTATTTTGCACGCCGATAGCAGCTTCTTTAAAAATCGTATACCCTAGTGTTATTTTCGTGCCCAAATTTGTAAACTATCTCATTTGCTGTTTTCAGTACGCTGACATTGACTCAAAATACACAAAATATGAGATTTTTCGAATCCTTCTTTTGCCTTTTGTATTAGCATAACAGAGAGAAAAGCAGATGTACAGTCTGCCTGGCGATTTTTTTTTTGTTCACATACCTCCCCTGTGGGTCAATTAGAGAGATTATTGTTCTTCCTACAGGGGAGATCGCGGAGTGCAGCAAAAAACTGGTACAAATAGAGACGGATTGACGTATTGATTTCCTAGCATTTCAGCAAGAAAACTAAAGTTGACAAATAGAATTTCGTCATGTCCCCCTTTTCACCTGATATTACAGCAATGTTTAATCCATTCGTGTACAAGAATTGACCAACAAATTTAAAATAGACATGCAATGTATTTTTTGAAAATTCTGTGCGATTTAACTGTAATTTTACCATACTGTACATAATTTTTATATTTTGACTTTCGTAGTTACACGGACAGCATAGTAATTAAGTACATCGTTGATTATTTGCCAGAAAAATATTTTATAACTAAATATTTTAGGTTTTTTTCATGCAGCATAAATTCTTATTATGTATAATTAATAATACATATTTTGGCAAATATGAAAATAACGAAACCGCTAACTCATTGAAGTTCCATCTAATAATAAAACAAATTATTACATTTTTTGTTCATACCTTTCCTTATTATGTCAACGATAAAAGCCCCAGATTTCAGATTGCGTTCAAAAGTAGCATATATATTAGTAATATCTTATTCTAAAAGTTACATTGTAAAGAAACTAAATTTTTGTATATTAATTTATTCTTTCTGTAACAGGAACGAAAGAAGAAGGTGATCGGGAGATCAGTAGCAGCAGAGAAAGCCCCCCAGTTCGATCCAAAAAGCCCCGTAAAGCGAGGACAGCTTTTTCTGACCATCAGTTGAATCAGCTGGAGCGCAGCTTTGAGAGGCAGAAGTACCTGAGCGTCCAGGACCGCATGGACTTGGCTGCGGCGCTGAATCTGACAGACACCCAGGTCAAAACCTGGTACCAGAACAGAAGGTACGTTCATTGCGTACTTAGTGGGGTCGGCTAGCCTTGCAACCTAAAAAGCATTTTTTTTATTTTGATAGATTGAATATACATTATTGCAGCGTTTGTTTTCTTTGATTAAACGGAAAGTTGCATATATGAGCATGGATGCAATCAAGTTAAAATTGGATTTAAAAAAATTACAATTGTCAAATGTTTACACTGAAAGAACACAATGCACCAAAGGGCGATATCAGTAATTTTAATCTAACGAGATACAAGAAACTCGAAAAACCGAAAAAAACAAAAAACTGCAAACCACGTGGAGTGCAAATTATAAATTTGTAGAATTTATCCATCTTTCTTCTTTATATAGCTCAATAATGAAATTCTGCAAATGACCAATATTGAATATTGGAGTAGTAAAGTTGTTTCTATCAATTACTGAAGGAGTACTGCATTTGTATAAAATACCCGCACAAATTGTTATTTTCTTTTATTCGCGAACATTAAAAGATTCTCTACTCAAATTTATCAAAGGTTTCTTATTTCTTAAACGTCTCCAAATTTAAGAAGCACAAAATCATTACGTCATTAAAAGTTAGCGTATGCCAATATTTCTGGGCTGCACGTTTCATATTTCCAGTCTGCATAGTTGCAGGCCGTATTCTGAGGTTATATTCGATATATTTCGTTTATTTATTTTTTAAAAAAAGTTTCTTCGAGCGTTTTTATCTTTATATTTTAATAATTATTTCCACTCAGGTCATCTCATTTTTATTATAAAGTACATATATGCCAATTATTTTTTGTTATTAGACGTGAACTTATTTGCATGTTTGGACTACATTTTATGTAGTCTTATGTCAGACTCACAAAGCGTTCTAACCGATGCGTTTTCTTATTTTGATTTCAAAATTTAGGGGAAAAGTTCATTTTTGTTATTCATCCTAGTGTTTTTATTTATTTATTTTGTATTTGTATCTCTTATACGAAACGGATAATGAGCTGTCAGAAATGCATTTGTTTTAAAAACCTGTACGCTTTTGTTTTCATAAATCTCTTCATTTCTCTAAGTTGGTCAGCATTAAAAAAGAAAAAAATAATAATTCAAGTGGCTTCAACTGTTATTGTATATTATCAACTCGTTTTTATAATTTTTTTTGTTAATGGAAATATTGAATACTATAACTGATTTCTTTACGTTGTGGAGGCTTTTGTTTTCTAATGAAATGTAGTTATGTACAAAAGTCTTGCTTTAAGTGATTTAAGTTATACCAAATTAAGACCATGCAATGGGCATTGGGAATTCTAAACCACTTAAATAATTGATCTGTTTTATTCTGATCGTCTTTCAGGACGAAGTGGAAGAGGCAGACTGCTGTAGGACTAGAGCTGCTGGCTGAAGCGGGGAATTATTCCGCCTTACAGAGAATGTTCCCGTCTCCTTATTTCTACCACCCGAGTCTGTTGGGCACTATGGACAGCACGACTGCAGCGGCCGCAGCCGCCGCCATGTACAGCAGCATGTACCGGACTCCCCCGGCGCCTCACCCTGGCCTACAGAGGCCGCTGGTCCCGAGGGTCCTCATCCACGGTCTTGGACCAGGGGGGCAGCCTGCACTAAATCCCCTCGCAAACTCGTTGCCTGGTACACCACATCCTCGGTAGGCAAGAAAGACTGTTTATTCAACTTCACAATAAGTCATTTTTCTAAAAATAACGAGAAAATGCAGAAGAACTGTAAACCACTAATATGTGGTTCAGTGGAACGGAAATGGAGAACGACCGCAAGTTTTTTGTTTCTTTTTTATGAGGAAAATTAAAGAACCTAAGCAGTTGAACAAAAGGACCGTTTTTTATTTTTTATTTTCTACAAATCAACCTATAATACTAACAAATACACTTAAAGTTTATAGAAGATGGAGGAGGTAAAACGCAAACTCGGAAGAAATGAGACACTTTACAAGTGAAACAATTCTTTAAGCCTGAACATGCAATGGCAATGGTCGGAGAACTTTACACTGCTTCTTGCGACCTTTTTATTTTTTGAAGTGGCATGCACCGTTAATATAAAATGTACATTTGAAGAACTGAGTGAAATATCATATTTATTATATGTCTTCAGAGAAAATCGCTTATATACATTTAGTAACACGTGCAGAAATTTCCTTTTTGTTTTCATTTTAATGTCTTTTGATTCTAACTATTTAGGTTAAAACATCCGTTAGATTTTGTGATTGGTTAAAACTATCATACAGAGAGGTTCTTCAATAATACCATCTGTAAAAACAATAAAAAATTTAATTTTTTTTTACAAGCACTGAAACCCTGTGATATATTCTTACATGTGTAATGTTGAGTTTGAGAGTGAAGACTATTTAGGCGGACTTTCCCAGAAAAATATGTGAGTACTGTAAATAATAAAAGAGAAAAAGACATTTACCTTTTACAATTTAATACTTTTTTGCTGAGTATAATAAATGCAGAAAGACGGCGCGCAGTACTAAATAAAGCTCTTACTAAAATAATATGATCGTTTTAAGGTGGCAGTGATTATGTGTATCTGTCCAAGTGAATATTTAACAGCTTTGGGATGGTGAGAATGGATGGTCTGGGGGGCCGACTAACCAGCCTGGGAAACGAGAAGGTGGTCTCAGCCTGGCAGCTGTTCCGGGGAGCGAGACAGACAGCAGGCGTAGGGCATCGCAGCGTGAGCAATCAGTGAAGGCCGAGGAATTCAAAGAAAAATTAATATAGGCAAGAAATAAAAAAGAAAAAAAATCCCAGGAGATGACGATTTATCATCTTTATCATAACGCGTACGAATCCTCCTCAGCTGTATGTACACGTATAATGATACACTTGACTGGTGCTCATTTGAAGCTGAACAGGTCGTACATGCGCCCTAATTAGGAAACACGCAGAACGGACCGCGGATTTAACAGAGAAGTTGGTCTCTTCGCTCCCTTCGACTTGTGCTTTCTTTGAGCTTTACTATGAGAAACTTTGCGCACATTGAAACGCTTGACTCCTCGTAGTGTTTTTTTAACGAATAGTAATTCAAAAAACTCTTAACAGGGAGCCAAACATTTTTTACACTTTTATATTACCAAACCAGCTTTGAATTTCTGAATTTTGCAGCTAAGATTCCATTCCATTTTCAGGTTTGCTTTTGCACACTTATCGATGCGTGAGAGGACTGTATATGTGTTGATTGTTTTTTCCTCGCTTAACTTCTGCGTGTGTAAAGTATGAGGGGAAAAAAAAAGTTTACTCATTTTGAAAAGGAAAAAAAAAAAACATCTATTAGCGGGTAGACGAAACCAGTAAATACATTAAAGCGGGAGCGTAATTAAATGAACATTAAAATACTATCTTTTTTAAAATAGCATTATCCAGGTCCCTGGAGGATTGTGGTAAGATGGCGCTTTCATGTGAATTGACTCCAGAATGGAAGAGCCTCAGGGCACGTTTGTTTGGGCTTCCCTAATTGGAGAACCGTTTGCTGATTTCTCTGCTAATAAATTCCTGTTAAAACGGAGCTGACCTTTGCTATGGTCTATAAAGGGGGAGTAAATGACACACAAGGCGACTGTCAATTTTTCTACCTCTTAGCTAAATATTAACACTGGTGAATTATGAAAAGAAGAAAAAGGGCTTAATAATTTTGTAATTACGCATCATTTCGGATTTTGTTTTGTTTATGTAACGATGAGTAGATTTGATGCACAATCTGAACAATAATACTAACAGCGCATTTCTAGGTTAAGTATATATCACATTTAATATCTATTTTCTAATAGAAAGCGTGCTTATTTAGTTGGTTAAGGCTTATAGTAAGATGTACTCATGTCAGCTTAATAAATTATTCAGTAGAGGAACGATAGGCTTTTTACATAAGGCCACAACACAATTTTGTTGTTCGGAATAATGTACAAGGTGATCCTAAACAGTCTAGCAGTAATTACAGTATAACATTTAATTACAAAAAGGATACTTCGTACTGACCTACTAATATTATACAAGAGAAATGTCCAATTGTTGACATCCCAGTTCCTGGGTACACATGACGTTAGACCTGGGAATGAAATTGGTAGAGGAGGAATGGTAAGGATCAATAATAAAGAAATATTACTATCTTACCACTTCAAATCCATGCTCGGTAGATTTTTTGATATGGAAATAAAAGAATTGTTGAGGTCAATATGAAAAGTTTACTTAGCGTTTGTTTCGAAATACTGTACAGGAAAAACAATATTTTCCGTAGACAAGTACCGCATTCACGCTTTACCAGTCTTTCATTAGGCGTAATTTGAAAACACATTTCAGATTCGATGCCAGAGATACTTTCTTCTATTAAAAAATGTAAAAAAAAAGATATTCTTAAAATCTGTTGGGAAGCTTTACTGTTATAGTGTCACACAAAACGAAACGGTTAAGGATAACGTCTTATTGCAGGCAGGCTCACCTCCATTCAAGCTATGGCATATCTTATAAGAACTAGTGCCGCCATCGTGTATAGAGGCCCGTCCTAACGCACCTGATTCTGTAAAAAACTTTCTGTATTCGAGTAGCTATTGAGACCAGGCTGTTACACGTAAAATTTTTTATATGAAAAAAGAGCCTAAACTTAAAAAGTATCGTTTTACATATAATACGTGCACTATGAAGATTTAACTAATTGTATGGCGTGACCTCTACTCAAGGAATATTCTTCTGCTAAAGGTTAAACATTTTAGTTAATATTAGCATTAAATGCTTATTCTGTCATAACTAACAAATTACATATATCACGGTATTTGAGCACATTGATACAGGGAACAATAATATCACGTTATGATTTATTTCGTTGCATTTTGTGCACAGATTTGATTTCATTACAGGACAGATAAAAACAACGTTGCGAAAACATACAATAAAGATGGGCTACTTTTAAAGTACACCAAACGAGCCTGGAGAGCTTCAAATGAACCACAATTTTAAAACATATTTCAAACGAAGACTACCGAAGGGGAAAAAAGAAGCGAAGAATACAGAAAATCACGTATTTTGAAAACGAGAGCCTTATTATGTTAAACAAATAAACTGTCAAAAAAGTAGTCAGTTGTGATGCACAGGGAAGGTCGTTGGTAAAGCGCAGCACCACAGACAGCTCCAGGAGCGGCTCTCCCTCGCCAGTCTGAAGTTCGGTAATGAAATGCGGCCAAGACAAAGTGCGACCGTGCGCTGCACCAAACCCGGGTGTCCGTGGAAAACGAAATGATTTATCAGGAATTGCACGACGCTTCCTGCAGCTAAAGTGTTACTTTTCACCTCTTTTGTACTCGTATTAACGGACATTAAAGTGAAAGTAGTTCAGAATTAAACCAAGGGAAAATAAACGATCTCCATTATTACTGATTTTAAGATAGACTTCTGGTGTTAGTAATGTTTTAAAATGAGTGTTGGTTATATATCAATACAATTATATAGCAGTGTTTCATAAAGTACATGTGATTTCAATGTAATTTAAAATATCATTACCATGAACAAGAAACTTCATATTTATGTGCCGTTTACAGTATTGGTCAGAACGACGCCAACTCAAATACTGAGTTTCTGAAGGATGTGTTCAGCTGCTTTTTGGTAACTTTTCGAGTTCAGTTTTGCCACCATACACTAAGTATTGTCACATGTCTCAAAGTCTTATCACCAGAACTAGCGTTCAGTTAACAACTAAGGAAAAAAAAACCCACGAAGTCCATAGAGCAACAAATGGTTGGAAAGGAGGAATGTTATTGTAAACAGTTTTAAAAGGTTATATTTATGAGGATATATTTTAAGTGTCTGGAAATGTCCCAGTTTATATAAGTGTGTGTTTGTAGGGGAGGGGTGGCCTGGGTATTGATATAGGCTGCTAACAAGCTGTTTCTTTGATTAGACTGTATAAGGGGTTTAACGAGCGCGCTTTTGAAGAAAAGAAAGAGTGGGGAGAAGAAAATTAAACGTAGATGTTGGGTCTTTTCATTTACATGACACGCATTAGCCGCAACACACAATCTTCTTGAGAACTGGCTTCCAGGAGCCCCTAGGAATCCATGTAGGGCGCTTTAATTGGCACATTTTCAAGCCGATGTAATGGTGGGGATGTCTTAGTCATTACCCTAATGAGGTAACACTTTCCCTTTCCACAGCCTACTCATTATCACGCCTCTTGCTCCACTTTCAAACCACGAAGAGGTATTCTTTTATTTAAACAATATATCACAAAATCTAATTAAAAATACGTTTATGTCAACGAAAGGTACGAACAAGCGCTCATGATGTGCAAAACACTCTCAAGCAATAAATACCGCGTCTATGCCTACAGTTTAGGAGAGCATTTATATGTAACCTATAAATTAAAAACGAAGCGAGTTTTACCGGGCATATGGGTGTCCCTTAATTATTGTTGGTTGGATCTTTAATCTTGCCCCTCGGTGATGGCGACGTGTCAAAGCGATGAATTTTAAGATGGTGTCTTGTGAACATGTGTAGTTTCAAAGCTGATGCATTTGGAAAAGAGTTATAACAAGGTTAGCCTCCTGTAAAGTGTGAATTGGGATTTTTGCAAAGAGGCTGTGATTGCTGATAGGCATTATGGTTTAGCCTTGCATAATTCTAAACCTGTATGGTCGAGCAAGGTGTAAAATGACTTAATATTGTGG
Source organism: Erpetoichthys calabaricus (assembly GCF_900747795.2). Classification (NCBI taxonomy): domain Eukaryota; kingdom Metazoa; phylum Chordata; class Cladistia; order Polypteriformes; family Polypteridae; genus Erpetoichthys; species Erpetoichthys calabaricus. Next base: position 73,548,844 of record NC_041403.2, on the reverse strand, counting down.
AGAATTATAATGCCGACGTGAGCTGCAGCGATCTCGAGAAAATAACGCCTTTCTTTGGAAAAGGTTAGGGCAAAAAAGTGTGCCGGCAGGTGATGTCGAAAAGAAACGAAGACACAATGAACCGCATTGCTTACTTTCACGATTTACGGATAAAGGGAACAAATCACTTTTAAGGCGAGTTAGGGAAGCTTCGAGTTCAGTTAAGGCGCCATCCGAGTAGTGTAGTCCGGTGTGGGGTTCAATTTGTAACACAGCAGAATCCGCCACAGCTGAGTGTCTTAGGATGTCACCAGCGATTAGCGTGACACGAGCACACGGTGCATGTGGTCATTTGACCACCCCGAGAGAGACACATGTATGCCTCCAAAATGCCGCCATCCTACAAATTACCGATCCATTATGGTCAGCCTTCATCCTTTTATTTAATTTCACTGCACACTCGAAACACACCTACATTTACCTTTTCTTACATAGTACGGAGGTACCTCACCGCAGGTCCTGCGATAAATACGTGTGAAATTAAATGCCAGCTGGGCTTTTGTGATCTTGATTCAGGACATCACAACAAAAGTATTTGGAAATGTATTATGTATATATGTAACACGGATGCACTTACTGTTTGATCAGATAACAAGTGTCTCAGGATGCTGACCCCTCTGCGCGTTGCTTGATCCAGCAATACACTCGGATAGGTAAGGCCGTGTCTGTAAGAATGCACCCTAACACCAAGCACGCTTTTGAACCCCTGCTCCTCTGCTACCTATTCACCTTAGGCGTTTGAAATACTGGGTCTAATGCATCCTTCCGAGCAGGCTGTCGCATATCTGTAGTATCAGTTGCCCATGCCACATCATTATATTTTCCTTTTAAATAAGTAATTTTTTTTAAAGCTTTACGTACAGTGCTGTGCTTGCATTATAATGCCTTTTTGCTTAGGGGATAGCATGTGATACTTAATCGTAGCTTACTTGCCAATGAATGACAAATTTACATACGTATTATGTCAGCTGGCAATACTTTGTATCCTTAATTGCTTTGGCTTCAGGCATTCTGCGTCAAAAACGGGGTGTTGTGCTTCCAGGCAGTTGCTACTAACTCTTCAGAGCAACAAATTAATTATTCTTTAATTTTAAATCACTATTTATTCCACAAGATTGTCCAATAACGACGATGTTTAGTCGTCTTCCATATTCATGCCTACCTGTTTTATTTCTTGAGTGTTATACCTTCTTGCAATTCCCTGAAAGCTTGCTCCCGTTTAAAGACTGGATGGTGCTTTTGAGATTCAGGATGGTTACCGCGACTTATTAAATATAAATATACCGGATGTTAAATAAGAGTACTACCACAGAATGAAATTTATAAATGTTAATCTGCTCCTAAGAGAAAGAGAGACAGCCAGCGCAGCGATGAAGACAGAGGCAAAATAAAATAAACGAAACATGACAAAAAATAAATTAAAATAAAGCCCTCTATCTTCTTATTTTTAGTAAATTAAGGCTAGTGTTTTTCTCAAACTTTATCATTTAATCTGCAGTGTAAAAATTAAGATTTTTATAGGTGCAAATTGTGGCAAAGTGACTCGTCTCGGAATTTAATATTAATGCCGGAATGCAGTTGTGCTGTTAATTATATTATTTATCTGCAAGCGTAAAAAAAATGAAGTTAGCACAAATAAAAATCAAGTAGTACGAAAACTGCCTTAATATTCTGTTACACGTTATCCATTTTCAAAGTCAGTTATGACAGTAAGTGGCCGTTACACGTGAACGACCCAAACATCGAACTAAATAATTTTTCTAGTTTTAACTCCATTATCGTGTTTGCAGTATGTAACCATATATTTAAGATGCCATGCCTCAATTATTGGGTGTAAAAGCACTCGGGGCACATGCTGTAGTAGAGCATTAGTACTTCAGAGAGACAACAGCGCCATGTATCTTAGCTAAAGGCACCTTTTACAGATTCTTTTTGTGCAGGGCTCCTTGTATTCATTTATATCATAATAGCAATAATAAAGTACTGTACATATGTTGATAGTTTGCTTCTTTTGCACACACATTTTAATTTTGATATTTCATATTGTAAAGGATATATTTTCACTTCCTAAAGTGACATTTTCATGCAAGTATGACTTATTGGGGCTCTGTGATGTACTGTAGATATTAATACTCTTAGTGCACTTTATACATTTCAGTCTGTCTAGCCTTAATATGTTGATAAAGGGCTTGTATTGAAGCTGCTCTCATTAATTCCTGCGGCCATAAAGAGGAATGACTTGGTCACCTTGCTCATTTCAACACAAACAAAGATCTTTATGTTGATATTTAAGATACCATACAAAAATAGTTTGATGTTTTACTAAACAGGAGGAAATGGCCATACTTTCTTGTACCATCGTGATGAAACCTAACCAGAAACAATTACAAATACAGACAGTGTACATGAAGTTTGATTTTTGCACAGCTTCGCAACATTATCTTATGACGCATTGTAAAATTTATTATATGACAAAAAAAGATAAAATTATCAGAGGAAAAGTCAACCCTTACAGGCTCACTGAAAGATTGTTTTGTCAGCAACTGAAAAAAATACACTGATTAAAGGATGAGTGTGTAATGTCCTCATTATAAGAATTGTTTAGTAATAGGCATTTTCATTTTCCACATTCTGGATGGTAAAATTGTGCAGAGGTTAGCATTGCTGCCTCATAGCTCTAGGGAGCTCTGAAGTATTTGTAGAGTTTGAATGTTCTTCCCATGACCATGTCAGTTATACTTGGGGGACGCTGGTTTTTCTGTCCCAAACACATGCACATTAGGTTAATTGTTGACTCTGAACTGGTTCTCGGTGAGATTTGAGTGATAAGTGATGTCCCACACAGGGTTTTACTCAGCATTGCAGACGTTTGCATGCAGTATTCCTGTAGTGGAATATGCAAGTTCACAAATAGATAGATAGTCACTGTATATTAAAAACCATCCTGAACTAATTTTCAAAAAAAATAATACAATTATTTTCATCCACACATTTTCTCACTGACATAGATCAATACATGATAATGCATAACTCATTAATAAAGCAAGACAAACCAAACATCGCTATTAATTTACATAGAGTTAACTGCCATAGTTTTGGACAAAGCAGGAAAAGAAAGTTATAGAAAACTGATGTAAAAGAAAACACCTATTTATTGACTGATATTTGACATTAATTGTAATTTATCAGTTATAATCTAAAATTGGAGGAGCTCTAACAAAAAACAATAGCTATCAGAATTATTAATGGTTTACAGAGGTAATATTCTGCGGTGACCAATACAATCTGGAAGATCTTTTTTCCATAAACATGTTTCTAGATTATTTGAATCTTTAATTATGGGGGTTTAAATATGAACTGTACAGGAAATGTTCTCCCCATGATTTAGAGAATGTGTTTAATTTGTTTGTGTTCTTCTGCATTGTGTAATCTGTAGATATATGCAGTGATCAATAAAAAAGAAGAATTTCTTAGGTCTCTTTGTAACAGCAGGGCACAGGACAAGGACAAGGATCACTCTGTAGAGAAATGTATTAGTTTTGGACAACTGACATTTTTATGTATATTGTAGACATATTTGTCAGCTTGCCAAGAACTATTGTTTACAATTTTTGTAATAATGTGTATCACATTTTTTTATGATGACCACGACTTGTGCATTTGTCAAGTTTAACCATTCTGTAAAACTTTCTTAATTCTTTTGATGGCAGCTTTACAAAACATGTCAACCAATCAATCAATCAACAAATCAGCCACATTTAAATTTTAAATAATGTCTAAAGTGTTATAGATTAAATTTAATAATGTATTTAATTTTTTTCTAAATGAAGTTAACAAATGAGGAGGGATCTGAATCTTCAGCCTGAAGTTGGCAAATTCAGCCATTTATATACTTACAGTACTCTGATCTGTCAGCAATGTACATTTGTCAATAGATTTCACATCTTTTGTGGTTACAATACAGTGTAAATCAGGTACAACTTTGTTTAAGTGAAACATAGAACACACCTCATAAGGCTATAATCTAAGAAGCATTTCCCTGCCCTTCCAATGAGTTCAAAATCAACCAAATAAAACAGATAAGGTTAATAATCTCACTGTGTGTATTGTAGTTGCAGGGTTTACATGTCCTAGACCTCCAACAATGTATATTTTCGATTAACATTTTGAAAGTACAGAATTTGAACATTTGTGGGCATGCAGCTCAAATTGTGTTTAACAGTGAGGCAATAGTGTTCCTTTAGGCCTCATTAAAGGTGTTGGTTAAAGACTATAAACTTTACATTAAAATTGTACAGTTGTGGTCTTTAGTGGTTGTAAGGTTTAAAACAACTTTTTTGTATCCACATATGTTTCTAAATGTACTTTTGGTATTTTATAAATAGCATCTTTCTTTAACAAACACAATCCCAAGCCATTTTACAAATATTAGTAGACACATTGGTTATGTGACATGATCAAAAGCACATAGTAGGTCTAAGCTAGAAACTGAATCAGCATTCTTGGATTTAAAGTTCAGTTCTTTGGCCATTACACCACACTATCCTACTTTTAAAATATTTAAGATATTCTGTGTTTTAAACCACTTGGCAGGGTTCCTAAAAGTACAGAACAGAGTATGTCTCCTAAACTGCAATATTTTAAAGGTCCTAAAATGCCTAAAGAGCCACCAGGGCCAAAATGGATGATGATGTGATTGGTTTTGCTACAAACTGCTGAAGGTATGGACGAAGCAGTGATACTGTACGCTATGATCTGCCTGACAGTGTAGATGTGGAAACAACCCAGCTATTGTTCTCCACATCCAGCAATGGCCATGCTCTTAGTCAAATGCAGTCAAAACCAAAAGCGACACTTGTCAGTGAAGATTCTTCACATACAGTTTGCAAACAACAGTATGGTTATTTGTCATCCAAGTCTGCAATTACAAGAAAAAACATGGACTGGCTACAGAAACGTCACCAAATAATTTAGTGAAAGAATATAGTGTTTTCAATTTAAGGAAGTTGATAATTAAAGTGGCAATATATATGAGAAAAACAAATGACAGAGAGATTGAATGATACTAAGCAGAAAATGAAAGCTGAAATAAGAAGCTTAGATAAGTGATAAAAACATGTTAGAAAAAATTAAAAGTAAGACTGAAAGGGAAATAAGTATGCCTTGACCATATTATGGGTTCATATCCCACAATGAACATTTGCAAAAGATGGCAAATACTATGAAATTGTAACCATCTTAGAAAAAGAAAGTAACATTTTTGTAATAAATTAGATTCAGAAGACACAGAATGTATAAATAATGGTATAATTTTAGGAATTCCAGAGTGTTTAGAATGGGAAAAACCTTGAAAATTCGGAATTTTACACAAAACGTCTCAGTGGCATCCTCATGAAAAATCCTGATGTTGAAAGAGCATATCACCTTTCTTGTACACATTCTCTGAGGATGTTCATTGTTAAAAATAATAAATAGTGATTAATTTTGAGAACAATTGAGTTTATAACTTTAGCAGTATAGTATGACAATGTATAAAACCTACAATCTCTTGTATTTTATACTCTTGATCTCTAACTATGATAACAGGAGGAAAAGGAGGAGGTCAAAACAGCTGGTGATAAAGGTAAGAGTGGTCTCGTCTGTTATTGGAGATGGATGTGTAGGGGGAGCTCTGTTAGAAGAAGTGTTATTTTAACCTTTTTTATATATCATTTCGAGATATCTTGTATTTATTCATACCAAGGGGATTTAATAATACTACATGTAAGTACAAATAAGCATGAGTAGCAAATAAATTGCCCAGAAGGAAAAGCAAAAGGTCCATCAAAGTCTAAGCTGGCCTCAAGTTCATTGTATGGCCTCTCAGAGACTGACCTGAAACAGATGGGTGAAGGTACAGACCTGCCAGGACCTGACACGGCAGCATTTGCTCCAGTCAAGAGCTTTAGTGGGAAGTGAAACTGTAAGTGAGGTGGGCAAGGAGTATTCATTGTCACCAGGAAGATCACTGGAGCCAAGAATGGTCTTTTCAACTTCACTGTCAACTTCAGCTAATTTCCCCTGTGAGTCTACCACACCATCTCCAATTAAACTCGCAACTCCACCTATGGAGATCGGGGAAGATTGAAACAGACTCTCTGAGCTGAAGGTAATGATTGCTGGGGGGAACATAAATGATATAATGTGAGATGCAAAGAAGAACAATAGAGAAATAAGGAATGAAATAATGAATGAAATAAATGTCCTAATCAAGAAAAATGAGAAACTGCATCAGGATATAAAAGACCTGGAGCAATATTTAAGTGCTAAGTTTACTATAACCTTTACAGAAATGCTATGAAAATTTGATGAAAAAATACAGGAAAATACAAGTAAGTTAGAGAGTAATATTAAAGTACTTTCTGTTCAGTTTGAACATGTTAAGCAAATGTTCACGACCCGTATTGAAATAGTTGAGCAATCAGCTTCTGCTGTGGATGAAAAAACAACGGCTGCAAAATCAGAGTACAAAGTGCTCACAGACAAACTGACAGGACTGGAAAATAGATATAGAAGGAACAACATCAGAATTGAAGGTCTTCCTAAAAAATGTGAAAGTCCAAACCCAGTGAAATTCACTGCTGAACTATTCTCTAAAATAACTGGAGAGGACTTTAAATTGGACATTGAGATCTCTGCAGCCTAACATATACGTGGATTGAATGCCTCCAAACCAAAAAGCCTATTTGTTTGTTTCGATAAACTACAGGCCAAACAAAGTCTCATGTCCCTCTTCAGACAGAAAGACAAGATTATTTTTGATAATACCCACATTCATATTTTCCCAGATTTCTCACGTGAATCAGCTGCTAAATGCGTTGCATTCTACAGCATTAAACAGCGCCTATGTAGAGCCGAAATCAGATATAGCCTCTTGTATCCAGTCAAACTGAAAGTGGTTATTGAAGATCAGTTTTACACTTTTAGTTCTCCAAACAAAGCTGATAAAGAGCTGAGGAGACTGATCCTGACTTTCTTTTGAAACACATGATCATGAGTCACACCGTGTTCTGGCAAAGCAAAGAAGATTCTAGTTGAAGCTTGCATTTTGGCATATGTGTATATGAAGCAAAATTTGCTGTAACAATATATATTATAATTTTTTTTTTTCACCTTTTTAATATTTTACTTCTTTTTTGGCCGGCCCTTTCCCCTTTTCATATTAAGCTGCAAGTATTATATTGATAGTTCTTTCATTAATGATATGCACAATTGGGCCATTTATGGCTATATCTAGTCTAATTGGTTAGCAAAAAGTAAGCAGCTATTGTTTAAGCCTCAGTTATTATATTGAAAGTTCTTTCATTAATTATATGCACACTTTGGCTATCACAAAGTAACAAGCTACTGTCTTTTTCTTAAACTTTATTTAAGAAAGCAGCATTTTACAGTGTTTTTTACAGTTTTTTTTCTTTAATATTATATCCTTGGTTTATTATATTTGGACTGTTTAAGATTATATCATTAGTCTATTGTATTTGGACTGTATCTTCACAAGTCATCTCAGTTTTAACCTTCTTCACGCCGCTGCTGGGGGGTTCATTTCACTCTAGACATGCTCCTTCTCTTGGCATGTCAGAAGACCAGGACTTTGTGTGTAGCTTGCTTCACTTACACAGACAAAGGCTGGCATGGGGGAGGGTCTAGGGGGTGGTGAGAAAGAGATCAATGCTATTTCTATTTTACCCCTTATACCCCGTTAGTGACAACATAACAATACACTCCATATCTGTATCACTTGGGAATAATATGAAATCTATGTCAAAGCTATCGTATATACAATGTACTACCTTAACCGAAGACTACAAAATATCAACAAAAGTTCAGAAAAACATTTCTATGAACAAATAGTGAATTTTGTGGGCTGTAATACCAAGGGTCTCAATAGTGAATTAAAGAGGAAGAAAGTACTCTCTCACTTAACAAGTCTAAATGCCAAGATAGTATTTTTACAGGAGACTCTCTTATTAAGCAAGGACCAGTTTTGGTTGCAAAGAGAGTGGTCTGGCCAAATTTTTCACTCTAGCTATACTAAGAATACCAGGGGTGTGGGAATCTTAATACACAGAACTATCCCATTTGTAGCATCAGATGCAATATCTGATTCTGAAGGGCGATATGTCATGGTGACAGGCAATTTATGTAATACTAACATGATTTTGATTAATATCTAAGCACCTAATGCGGATGATAGAACTTTCTTCCAAAATGTATTTACATCTATCCCTAATGTCAACACTCACAAAATTATAATGGGCATAGACTTTAATTGTGTTTTCAGTCCAGACCTAGATAGATCCTCAATGGCAATAACATCTAATACTGCAAACATAATTACACAGTTTGTATTGGATCATAACTTACCTTACCCATGGAGGTTCTCAAATCCTATCCTAACAGCATACTCCTTCTTTTCACCTGTACATCATTGTTACTTAAGAACTGATTATTTCCTCATAGGCAATCATTTTTGACTACTATCAAATCTTGTAAGTACGATGCTATCGTTATCTCTGACCATGCTTCTCTGACCATGGAGCTTAAATTGCTGCATCCAACACACTCATCTCGAAGCTGGCGTCCTAACCCCCTGTCATTAGCCGATGAGAACTGTACAGAATTCATATCCAAGCAAATCGATTATTTTCTTGAGACCAATGTATCCTCAGAGGTCTCAGCAGGTGTACTTTGGGAAACTCTGCAGGCATTTTTAAGAGGCAGATTATTTCATTTCTTTCTCACCTTACATTAGCAGGGAGAATCAACACTGTTAAGATAACCGTATTTCCCAAGCTGCTGTTCCTATTTCAAAGCATCCCCATATACATTAACAAATATTTTTTTAAGAAATTAGACTAAATCATAACTTCATTTATTTGGAATTCGAAACATCCACGCATTCAATGGGCAACTCTACAACAACCTAAACAGAAGGGGGCCTGGCACTACTCAACTTTCAATTTTACATTTTTATATACAAGCTATAAAAACATGGACATGGACACAAATCGATGTACGTCTCTGTATTCTCTGCTCTGTACCCCAGTTAATAAAAGCTATCATCATTACACTAAATATCCAATTACCCTTCATTCTCTCAGAATATGGAACCAATGTAGGAAGCACTTTAAGACAGAAAAGCTTTTATCTGTTGCACTGCTGCATAACAACCACCTTTTTTACCATCCTCTCAAACATATACACTATTCAATATCTGGAAAATGTCCAGGATTAAAACACTTAAAGAGACTTGTACATAGATAAATACAACTTGTCGTCAACACAATTCCTCCACTACTTTCAAGCCAATTTTCCTTGCCTTTTACTTTGTTCTATTCCAGAATTATTGATCAGTCTTGAAGACTCAGATAGCATCTCTACAATTTATAAAAATATATTAAAGTTTCTTCCTTTCAAAGACCCCAGAGTATATTGTGGAAAGGATCTGTCACTTAATATTTCAGAAAAGGAGTGGAAGGCAGCAATGCACAGAATATACTTGAGCTCCATATGTGGAAAGCATTCAATCATTCAAATTAAAATCTTTTATTGAGCACATTTATCTTGTTTAAAATTGTACAAAATATTTTCAAGGCAGGATTCAACCTGTGAACGTTGCAATCGAGCTCCAGCTTCACTGGGCCACATGTTTTGGGAGTGCACCAAATTAGCAACATTTTGGACAAAAATCTTTAAATGCCTACCAGACAGCCTTGGTGTCACAATCTCTCCTAATCCACTAACAGCTGTGTTTGGTGTACTCTCAGACGGCCTTAGGCCAGGTTTATAGTTCACGCGATGCAACGCATGCTGCAGTGGATGCTCCTGTTACGCAAACATTTTACTGTTTATACTTGCGCGTGTACTTTATGGAAGTCTGGAGGAATCCACCAGGTGGCAGTGTGAGATATTATCATGGTGAGAATTGGTTTGGCTTCGCTGTGTTGTGAGTTGCCTGGAATACCCATTAAATTCCGATGACACCTTACCGTAATATCTCTGAAAAGGATTTTTAATGATTAAATCCATCAATCCAGGGATTTGCCCATTCCAGAAAGCACTGGGCACAAGGCAGAAATAATCCCTGGACGAGCATGAGCTCATCGCAAGGTGAATACAAACACTCACATATACTAGCGTCATTTTAGTGTCACCAAATCTGTGTATCTTTGGAAGGAAACCGGAGCACACTGTGGAAACCAGAAGGAAAATATGAGAACTCCAGGCAGAGAATACCAGCGATGTGACTTCCTGCGAGACAGCAGTGCTACCTCTCCGCCACCATGTCACCCCCATGTGTGTAATTATTAACAGTATTCATTATGTAAATGAAATTAATGATTTATCTGTAAAATGTAACATCTATACTTTAATGCATTTCATCCTGAAAGTAATATCAAGTATAAATCTTAGGATTCTAAATGTGCAGGGAGTTGGAAAATCATACATTTAATGTGTTCTGTGCGGTGATCTATTGCTGTTTGCCACTGCTGTCAGGCCTAGAGGAAGCCCTAGAAAAAAAGACGGCACAGAAGACGGTATGTGAGACTTTTAAAATGTATCGTGTCATTACGATTGGGAATATGCGACGCTTGAATATAAAAGCACCACGAATGCATTTGTATGTCGGCATTTTGCTTCACCACATCGAACCATTCATCAAACATCGAAGCGTGCACATCGATCTTGTAGGATCTGCATAGAGGCTTTCTGTCACATGTAGATAGTAACCAGAGACTCTGATGTCACATTCCAACTTTTAGCACACTGCGCCCCCCAACTTTTTGCTGGTACTGCAACTCACGCACGCATCGTGTTAATTTCTGAGGACTTGCTCAGAGGATGGGTCAAATGAATGCAGGGAACGCGTGGCAGCCATGATGCGGGCGCATACGCATTCTGAACGTGAAGTATAAACAAGCCCTTAAAGTGGAGAAGGACAAACAAACTGTAATTTCCTTTACTACACTACTAGCATGTAGACTTATCTTGCTCAACTGGAAGAATCTCACCCCACTACTCTTAAGTCAGTGAATAACCAATGTTCTATATTACTTGACAATGGAAAAAATCAAATTCTCACTTAAAGGATCTGTTTAAAACTTTTTTTAAAAGCAGGATGTAATCAATAACATTTTAGAATAAGCTCCCATTTCGGGCAAAAGGACACCGGACGCCCTTCTTTTCTTGCTCCTTTTATAGAGTAGCTTTGGTTCCTGGCCCCTCTCTCTTTCTCTTGGATGGGGGTTGAATTTTGCTTTGATTTGTTACATTTGATTGGACTGTATCTGTTTCTAATTAAAATCAATAAAAATGGAAAAATTAAATAAATAAAGGAGAGTTGGAAACAGGTTTTAATCTTGAAACATGAAAAGTGGAATGAATTCCTAAATTATACCAGTCCCACCTTCTTATGGATGGTATACAGGTTGGTAAATCTCAATATAAGTTTATGGAATGGAATAGTATGTCCTATATTGCAAGCCACATCCTCTTTTGTAACTTAAAATGGAGAGTCTTTATTTTCCTGTCCATAAAAACTTTGACAGAGGTACCTCTTCCCAAAGGCTTCTTCCTGATACCTTACCAGTTTGTGAAATATTCATTATGACACACCAAAGGACCATTTACTAGCTCAATAACTAAAGGAGTAGGTTTAAAACCATTTTGACATTCCCAGTTGCTGTTGTAAATAAGGCATTTCTGGAAAACTTCGGCTAAAGGAATTAAAGTGATTGTTTTCCACTGTGCAGCCTAAAAAATTCTCTAGTTCCTGATTTGCTCTCTCATTCTGAAAATTATTGGTAACCTATAGTGAGGTTCAATTTTATTGTGATAATGGCAGGAAGTTTTTCAAACCTGAGATATAAATTTGGGGCTTCGATATAAAATTATTGTCCCATTGAATCCATGTAATTAATAATATCTCTTTATAAAGATATGCAAGTAATTCTTGGACTGTGGGCAATTTCTTCAGTGGAATGAAATGTGCAGTGTTAAACAAGTAGACAATAAGTCATGAAAAGGGTTAGGGTTCTAGCCTGAGAAAGTCATGTTTAATAAAGGATTTGGATAAAAGAATAAAGATAAAATTTAAGAAAAAATAGAAGGATATCTTGTCTTCCATTAGATTTGACCTTGAGCTTCTTAGAAGTCTTCTCTAGGATATCTACTGGTCAAAAGGCATCAGACTTCCAGGTGGGGACATCCTTAGAATATTAGAAAGGTTGTCCTAAGAGCAGGTCATTGAGCAAAACAAACTGGTCCATCCTATTCATCTACATTGTCCAAAATAACATCAAGTCAAGATTTGAACTCTCCACCACACTACTTGGTAACTTATTCCACGAGTCTGTGGTTCTTAGCATTAAGAAAAAAATTCTAACATTTGTGCAAAATCTGTCCTAACCACATTTATACGTTCTTATTGAAGAATTTGTAAGAAAATAAGAGCGGGGATCAATTTGTTCTAATACCCTTTATAATTTTAAAAATAACTTGATCATGTATCCTCTTAATTTCTCTGGTTCAAATCCTTCATTCTCTCCAGTTTATAGCTATAATCTTTATAACTTAGTAATTAGAGCTTGGAAGAAGTGGAAGTGATATTATTCAGTGTTGGGCAAGATGTCTGAAGATGGGAGCAGCAATGCTAATATAGAGACATTGCAACACCTATTTATGAATTGTGCACCTGCATAAGTTCCTTAGGACAAGCTTTATCAAGTGAAAATTCTGAAGATGGGGTTAACTCCTGTACAGGTTGACACCTTCTTAAATGATTTATTTCCTTTCAGAAAGGGTTTTAGTGTCACAATTCTATCAGGCGAAGTAAAGAGCTTTTGTTCCTTATTGCATTCTGGATCATCAAACTCCAGAGACAGTGTATCAGTATTTAATTCTTTTCCCCTGCAAGGTATAAAATAAAAATTTAATTGGATGAAAACTAAAGACCAGTGTGCCTATTGAGCATTTAGTCTATTTAAGTGTGTTTGGTTTACTGTATATGGTCAGTAAGTATGCCAAAATGGGACTCCATTTCTTTCAGCAATTATTGTCAGTCTTCAAGGGCTAATCTGGTGGCTGAATATTTTTGATTCTCTGCACGATAATTCTGATATGTTGGCATTCATTTTTTAGAAAAGAAAGCACACAAGTGCAAGTTTGTCTTTCCTGGCAATGGAGGCATCAACCTCCAATTCAAATGGGCAGGTACAGTTGGAATGAGGCAAAATTGGAGTTGAAACAAATAATTCGGTCAGCCTTGAAAACACTTCCTGAGCTTCATATGTTCAAAACATTTTTTTTACCAGTTTTATTTATGAATGAGGTCATGGGTGCAATAAAGAAATTAAAATTATTAATCAATCTGCAATAATAACTTGCAAAGCTCTTCACTTGTTTTAATAAGGTAGGAGGCTTCCATTTTAGAATAGTCTTCACCTTATCATTATCCATTCATACCCAAATGAGTAATTTCATATCCTACAATTATATAATGGAGGAGTTGTGACATATGTGCCTAATTTCTAAATAAGTGTTTAATTTCACGAAGAGATTGTTTTCCACCAGATGAAATAAAACATCACAGCCATGCTTTATGTGAGTAGCTGTATCTGGAGAGAAGATGAGTATATTTTCAATACTTGATTTGATTTTGATTATATATGCAAGAGCAAAAATTCCCAGTATGTCAAAAAATTTAACTCACAATTAAAATAGTGACCGGTAAGTTTGCCAAGCCATATGGCAGGACCAGGAAGTTGAAGTGCTCTATTAAGATATTACAGGCAGTCTTTAATTGTATGCACTATGAAGATCTGTGCTTTTGAAAACAGTGGATCATGTAACTGAGTTAAATTAATGGATTGTTTTATCCAAATTTTGTTCATCTTATAATCAATGCAAGAACATAGTGAGGTGCCCTGTTTTTGGAAGAAAAAATCCATTTCAACTGAGCTATTGAATTGGCTAATAAAACCATTTGCCAGATTTTCTGTAATAAATGAAGATGAGGGTTTAGCCAAAATACAGTTCCTACAGGTTGATATACAGCTTGCAAACAATTGAAACCCTCTGAAATGCAAAATGCTATAAACTCCTTAAAAATGGTAAATCTGCAAGTTCCGATGGTTATCCAGTAGAATTTTTACAATAGGCTGTCAGTTACACAGTCAGTAACCTTGTGTCACCTCCACTGCTACCTGCATGTATACTGTACTTCTGCCACTGTCTCTATTTATTCCTAGGATTCTGGTTTTATTTATTTACTTATTTATATTAATTTATTTATTGTGTGTGTGTGTGTTTTTTTGTCTATGTTCATTATCTGCGGGGGCACATGCAAGCAAGCTTTTCATTGTACATGGTACTTGTACAGTGCATCCGGAAAGTATTCACAGCACATCACTTTTTCCACATTTTGTTATGTTACAGCCTTATTCCAAAATGGATTCAATTCATTTTTTTCCTCAGAATTCTACACACAACACCCCATAATGACAATGTGAAAAAAGTTTACTTGAGATTTTTGCAAATTTATTAAAAATAAAAAAATTGAGAAAGCACATGTACATAAGTATTCACAGCCTTTGCCATGAAGCTCGAAATTGAGCTCAGGTGCATCCTGTTTCCCCTGATCATCCTTGAGATGTTTCTGCAGCTTAATTGGAGTCCACCTGTGGTAAATTCAGTTGGTTGGACATGATTTGGAAAGACACACACCTGTCTATATAAGGTCCCACAGTTGACAGTTCATGTCAGAGCACAAACCAAGCATGAAGTTAAAGGAATTGTCTGTAAACCTCTGAGACAGGATTGTCTCGAGGCACAAATCTGGGGAAGGTTACAGAAAAATTTCTGCTGCATTGAAGGTCCCAATGAGCACAGTGGCCTCCATCATCCGTAAGTGGAAGAAGTTCAAAACCACCAGGACTCTCCCCAGAGCTGGCCGGCCATCTAAACTGAGCGTTCGGGGGAGAAGGGCCTTAGTCAGGGAGGTGACCAAGAACCCGATGGTCACTCTGTCAGAGCTCCAGAGGTCCTCTGTGGAGAGAGGAAAACCTTCCAGAAGGACAACCATCTCTGGAGCAATCCACCAATCAGGCCTGTATGGTAGAGTGGCCAGACGGAAGCCACTCCTTAGTAAAAGGCACATGGCAGCCTGCCTGGAGTTTGCCAAAAGGCACCTGAAGGACTCTCAGATCATGAGAAAGAAAATTCTCTGGTCTGATGAGGCAAAGATTGAACTCTTTGGTGTAAATGCCAGGCGTCACGTTTGGAGGAAACCAGGCACCGCTCATCACCAGGCCAATACTATCCCTACAGTGAAGCATGGTGGCAGCAGCATCATGCTGTGAGGATGTTTTTCAGCAGCAGGGACTGGGAGACTAGTCAGGATAAAGGGAAAGATGACTGCAGCAATGTACAGAGACATCCTGGATGAAAACCTGCTCCAGAGTGCTCTTGACCTCAGACTGGGGCGACGGTTCATCTTTCAGTAGGACAACGACCCTAAGCACACAGCCAAGATATCAAATGAGTGGCTTCATGACAACTCTGTGAATGTCCTTGAGTGGCCCAGCCAGAGCACAGACTTGAATCCAATTGAACATCTCTGGAGAGATCTTAAAATGGCTGTGCACCGACGCTTCCCATCCAACCTGATGAAGCTTGAGAGGTGCTGCAAAGAGGAATGGGCGAAACTGGCCAAGGATAGGCGTGCCAAGCTTGTGGCATCATATTCAACAAGACTTGAGGCTGTAATTGCTGCCAAAGGTGCATCGACAAAGTATTGAGCAAAGGCTGTGAATATTTATGTACATGTGATTTCTCAGTTTTTTTATTTTTAATAAATTTGCAAAAACCTCAAGTAAACTTTTTTCACGTTGTCATTATGGGGTGTTGTGTGTAGAATTCTGAGGAAAAAATGAATTTAATCCATTTTGGAATAAGGCTGTAACATAATAAAATGTGGAAAAAGTGATGTGCTGTGAATACTTTCCGGATGCACTGTATATCATGTAATTTGGACTAAACCTAGTCAAAATATACCAAGTAAATTAATCTTTAGAGTTTTCATTTTCTAGAACTTTATCCTTATTTTTCAATCCTCTGTTTTATACGGAATCTTGGTCACTGGTTCTATGACCTCTTGACTGCATGCTTTTTGCTTTCATTGAAACTATCAAATCAAACAGACTTGTAACTGGTGATAGCTACAACTAACCAACATAGGAACTTATCTTGCTTGGGTCCTTAAGACAAATTCATGATTAACCTGATTTTTTTGATGGGTGTCTACCCCCTTATATTTATGTCAATATCTTGCTCCTTTAAAATACTTTGCTATTGTTTTGCTAAAATATTATGTCAGTTTTCATTCTCCTCCCATCTCGGTCATGCACCTACTGTAAGTATAGAAATGGCTAAATGTGTTTCTGAACTTAATATTTCTTTCTCTACTTTAGAACCCTGGGAACCTCTGTTTTAAGAGAAAAAATCTGGATATTACCAAAATGCAGATTAATAGTTCCCCATAATGGAATGTAGCTCAGTTCAGTGCATATTTAGTAGGCAACATAGAGTGTGACATTGCTGCCTCAGTATCTCTGGGACGGACTTACACCCAATACTCAGGTCAGTCTCTCTACTGTGCATGATAGGTTAATTGGAGAATCTGTATATATCCTGACATGAAGTGAATGTGGCAGTGTGCTAGTGCTCTGTAAGGGCCTGAAATCATTTTCTACATGCTTGTTGCTTCCATGATAGAGTTTGGCTCTGAGTGAAATGGGAAGAACTGGTCGTTGAAAGGGATGGTTGATGTTTTTTAGTATAGCACCTTCTACTCTGAAGTTTCCACAGAGTGTAAAATCTTCCAGTATAATCAATAAAAGATTAAGCAAACAAAAGAAGACCTCCAATATGAGAACATCATGTTAATAAATCTTTGGAGAAATGGGAAACAATGTGGTTGTCTCCCCTATACTTATGACACTAAAGAAAAGACTGAGAGAGTTTGTTTTCTTATAACTTAACAATGAAAAAAGAAATTGTTATTTCATATAA
This sequence comes from Erpetoichthys calabaricus, assembly GCF_900747795.2. Taxonomy (NCBI): domain Eukaryota; kingdom Metazoa; phylum Chordata; class Cladistia; order Polypteriformes; family Polypteridae; genus Erpetoichthys; species Erpetoichthys calabaricus. The sequence continues at coordinate 73,531,696 of NC_041403.2, read as the reverse complement.
ATTTGTGCAGATTGTTTCCCTTATGTCACTCTGCCTCGTCAAGAAGATTAGTACATCAGTTATCAGAGCCTAAAAAATATGGGAAGTAATCTCATGAACTAGGATTTAAGAGCCATGATTACTGGCATTACTAGTAAAACTCTTCAGTTCAGTGAAGATAAAGATTTTCTATAAATGTTAGTATGAATGTATTGTATAAAAACAAAATTCAATTTAGCTTTATTTTACAAGAATGCAAATAGCAATTCACAACTATTTTTTTTTGTTTGTTCACAGAGTTGCTTGCTTTGTAAAGACTTCCTATTGGAGCTAATTAAGAAATACTTAGCTTGTGAGCATAGCCCTACTCTGCACTGTGTTGCCAATTGACTATGTTTACTCCACCTGATGTTACATTGCAGATTATAGCAAATAAAATAGTGAATGTTTCATTTGGTGATACTAGAATTTAAGGTGCTGTGAATTCAAAATAGCTTTAATTGACAATTTTCAAAACTATGAAATTAACAAAAACAATGGCAGATACATTTTCAGAAAGTGTGATTTAGTAAGGGTGACTATAAAGGTATTGTATGAAGGTTTTGTCATTTTATTCATAACGTTAAACTACTGCATTATCATTCACATTAACCCTTAGAGGCTCATGTTAAAAATAATAAACTAAATCTTCTTCCTCTTTTATATTCAGCTGCTCCCATTTAGAGCTCACCACAGCGGATCATCCGTCTCCATCTATCCCTGTCTTTTATATAATTTTTTGGCCAAACTGACTGACTTCATGGCCTCCCTCACAACATCCCTAAATATTCTCTTTGGCCTTCCTCTTCTTCTCTTGCCAGGCAGTTCCAACCTCAATTTTCATTTCCAGATGTATCCCTCATCTCTCCTCTCTCACTTTGTCACCAAACTGTTGAACCTCTGTTGTCCATTACTAATCATGTCTACCCTCATTACAAAAATTGTAGCATCTTCAACTCCACCATTTTTAGCTCAGCCTCCTGTCTTTTTGTCATTGCCACTGTCTTCAAACCATACAACATAGCTAGTCTCACTACCATTGTATAGACCTTCCCTTTCACTCTTGCAGGTACTCTTCTGTCACACATCACTCTTGCCAATCTTCTCCACCTAATTCACCCTGCCTACACTCTCTTCCTCACCTGTCTGCCACACTCCCTGTTGCTTTGGACTGTTAAACTCAAGTATGTGAATTTGTCTACCTTTACCACCTTGCAGTTGTACTCTTCCACCAACTTTCCTTTTCATTCACGCACATGCACTCTGTCTTACTCCTACTGACTTTCATCCAGCTTCTCACCAGTGTGTACCTCCACCTCTTCAGGTTCGCCTCAAACTGCTGTCTACAGATCACAATGTCATCCACAAATGTAATAATAAAATAGAATACATGAAACGAAAAGCAGTGACATCTCCTACCCTTAGAAATCTCTCATGGTAAAAAAAGTATTGAATTTTGTGTGAATTATTCCTTTCTGATGAAACAGCTAAAAGCACAAGAGTACAATATCAAGAAATGTGCTTAATGTAATTAATAATGAGAGAGTTAATTATATATAAATGGGTAAGGAAACTGACAAGAATGCATTTTGGATTCATAAGGTATACATACAGATAAAAAACAATTAAACATTTTAAACTAGAAACATGTAAAGGATCAAAAAACTATATTTTGTACTAAAGAAAATATTGATTTCTGTTCTAAATTAACATTTTGGGGGTTAAATGAAATAAGCAGAGACAACAAACAACATGCGCTATTGCTGTACTATTGACACTGTCACTATACTGTAATTTACAAGGGTGGCCAGACATCCAAGTGACATGGACAGTTCCCATCATAATAAATACCTGAAGAATATCAAAATGTTCTAATAGATTGCCCATCTAATAAAATATTGTTCCGCAGAAACAAAATTCCTCACAATATCCTTAGAACATGTGTGCACAAATATCAAAGGGAGACCCCACAACTTCCTATACTTCAGCTCCTATTTTGATGTAATATATATATAAAAAAGCAGTCAAAACTATGATGGGGAAAGCTTAATTAAGAACTTGTGTTGAATTTGAACAGAATCACCAGGACAAACAAAAAGCCAACAGAACAGACAGCACTGCCATTTATTTGTTTCCACTTCAAGCACTGTGTGGAATCATATGTTCATTTATGAACGTGTGTTGTTTGCTTGTTTTTTTTTTTCCCATGCCCTAAATTCTCATCTTTGATGATGAGATAAAGCTGGCATTAAAAAAATGAGGATGGGCTTTGTGTGTGGACATACACACTACAAAAGTGTCCCAGTATGGGACTTTGAAAATCAGGTCACCCTATAATTTATCATCAGAGTGCAACATTCAGCTGATATCTATAATGGTCACTCACTGTAATAAAGTTTGCCAATCACTTTTGTTATTCCTTAACATTTGGTATTACTAAATAGCTTTGCAAATCCAAAGTCATGAAAATTACTATGGCAATGCCTGTTCAAGTAAATAAGGCATTAATTACAAAGGTTTTTATTATTTATTTATTTTGGTTATGTTCATTGCCAACTGCAAATTGTCACTGTGTGTGAATATGGCGTGTGTGAGTGAGAGTGATCTTTGTGATGGACTAGAGTCCTGTCCAAGGCTGTTCTCAGCTTTTTGTCCAATCCTACTGAGATAGCTTTTGGCCTCTACAACTGTGCAATGGACTAAGAAGGTTCCAGAACCTACCTACTGAAACCAGACCATTGAAGGATACAGCCCCTGTACCGGCCTCAAATGTACATGAATGTTCCGCCATTGCATAAATTTTATAACTTGTTTCCTATTGTTCAATGTAAGACATGGGTCATGAAGAAACTGTTTGTATTATAGGATAAATACTATATCCACTTCTTAATGTTTACTGTGCTGAAAAGCTTATTTAAAGTTTTAATTTAACTTTAAAAAAAATTTCAAATGGTATTTTGAATATTTTCAAATTGCTCATTCTGTGAAACACTTTTTTTTGTGTATATTTTCTTTCTAATTGTACCTTTTCCTTCAGTAATTTCATGAGTATTGTCTGATGAAAACTTTATCCACTTTATGTGCTAACTCTGACATTTCCTGGAAATAAATTTGTGTTTGATTTTTTGATTTCAGGGAAGAGATAAGTAAATAAAGCAGTAGTGTGTTAGACACTGAGGAGGCTTGGGCTCAAAATTTCACAAATTTATTTTGATTAGGAAGTCTCATATTCCCAAATCCAACTTATCTGGATAGACAACTTACAGAAATGATCAGAAGTCATGCATAGCAATATCTTCACATTGGAAAATTTGTTTGAATCCTTCCCCACAAACTGGACAGAATAGATTTTACGTGTTTCTATGCTGCACTGACTGCCAGATTATTGTGACAAAGATAAGCTGTTTCTAGATTGCTGGCCAGGGAAAGATGGGTAATTGTGCAGCCATGATTATCTTGAAGGTAATGCAGTTTATTTCAAATTTTTCCTTTCGCAAACCATAAAAACACATTTCATGTGTGTAGGCAGATAACAAAATAGTAATTACTAGTTGTGCTACTCATCCAAGAAGGGTTAAAATCTAAGTAATACATGTAGATCTCAGCATTAATGTTTACAGTGCACTATCTATTGGAATGAATTTTGTAATGCATGTAGTAATAAAAAATATTACTGTAAAGGTTTGTGCAACATCATCTGTTGGAGTGACAAATGCAATGCATATGTATCTGTTATATGCCATTTGGTATGGAATATTAATGTTTTGTGTTGGAAGAAAAAAAATGCAATGCATTTTATTACTACAAATATTTGTGATGCACGATCTGTTGGAATGACAATGCCACTGGACAAACACACAGACACACATTCACTTTCTATGCTATTTATGAGTGTAACCAGAAAAAAAACTTACAGCCATAATTTTACTTTTTATTACAAATTCAGTTAATGTAAGAAAAAATTACAAATGTATCCTTCCTTAGAGTTTACTCAAACATTTAACAATGGTAGAGCAGAGCAGTTGCTATTAAAGTGAAAGACACACATTAGCTATTAGATTTTGAAATAATGAGATCATGCTTGGTGAGTGAAGCAGCACATGAAGCCAATAGTCTCACTTTGCAATTGACATGAAAGAAGTGAACACCTCCTTTGCGTACAATAGGGTGTGATAATGATATTTGTGTTGTTAGAGATTTCACATCACTTTCTGTGCACTTTAGTGACTCCTTCACGTTTTATCAACAATGATCACTAAAACTGATGGATGGCACAGTCGATTTCCATGTAGTCCCAAAAATAATCAACCAATTTGTGAAAAAATGAGCATATCTTCTTAACACCCTGGAAGGAGATTTCACATACGCATACTATCACACACGTGCGAGTAGGAGACAGTTAAAGTGCCTGAGTAAATATAATACTACACCAGACCAGGAGGTGGCAGAGTGTGCTGACTGTCTCTCTCAGTTTCTTGCAGACCATTCCCGGGAAATCTCGCCAGGTCCCGGTACCTCTGATGATGTCACTTCCGGCTCCTTCACTTTGATGATGTCACTTCTGGACATGTCTAGATGACATTATTTCCTTCCCCAGCCCTTAGAACCACCATCTTACCACCAAGTATTCAGTTCTGTTTTGGAATCAGTCTTGTGAACATCTCTGTTCAATAATTGCAAAACTTTTGCACCCGGGATATAATATACGGGTGGCTGCCCCAAACCTTTATAATGTCTGGAGATTCATTCTTCTCACAGTGGCGTAGTCGGCAGGATTTTGGTTCCCTGAAGAAACTGGGACAGGACCAAAGAAATAACCAGGTGAGAAAGTACTGGGGCCGAATTTCCAGGTGGGGAGCTTGTTCAGGGGTCAGGAGTAACTTGGTGTAGGGTCTGCTTCCTAAATATGAAACCGGGCAAATATTTTCTCAGAGTAAGAATATGGATACGACTTACAGACATGCGCTGGTTCCTATGGAGGAAATGAAAAGGGCTCACTATGCTGTCTCGGAGGAGAGAGCTGAGCCGCCCATTTGGATTACGATCCCAAATAAATATGGGCTTTTCCCAGGCCAGCAGGTAGAAACCATAAAAAATTGGGAGTTAGATCCTGAGAGATGTACCCGGGAGCAGGCAGAAGCTCTCTGGGAACAACTAGCTCATTTGCTAAGGTCTTTTGAGCTGTCCTCCTTCCAAATAATGCAGCAGGTAGCCTGCCTATTTCTATTAAAAGGACTCCCCAAAACATTTGCCCAGCCGGTCTGGGGAGAATTCCATAACATGGAGGAGCTTATAAAGCTCCTAGAAACATCTAAGCCAGCCTTGCAATCCGAGGGAGCATAATGGTCCTCTAATGGATTCCGTGGGGATTGTGTCACACAAACTAGGTCTCTTTCATGTAAACTGGAGCCTGTTCCAAAGTTCCTGGGTCTCGGGGCATGCAACCTGCAGGGGGACAAGGAGGGAAGCAGGTGGATGGGGAGAGGCGGTTTATATGCACTTGTCAACCCACTATTGCTAGCACATACGAGAGTAGTAATAGTTAATAGATGTAAAGTCAAAGCACTACTCGATTCCGGCAGCAACATTTCCATTGTTGCTCGCCGATATGTATTACCGTGACAGTGGATAAAAATAAAGACCAGTATTACCTGTGTACATGGGGAAACCCGTAAATATAGAACTGCCTGATGTTTCATCAGCTATGGAGGATCGCTGAAAAAAATCCCCGTGGCAGTCCTACCGAGTCCACCTTTCGCGGTGATTCTGGGGAGGGACTGGTCAAACATTAAAACCAGTGTACTAATTACTACTCCCAGAAAAATCTTAGGCCTAACTATAGACGGGGAAGACTCGACTTCAGCTGTCTCCACGCTGTGTAATCAGCCGGTGGAGAGAGATACGAAAGTCCAAGAGGTAGATGGGGAGATTTCTGGGCCGTCGCAGACGGACACGTCATCACCCCACCCCTTGACAAGTCGGGAGGAATCTCCGCCCCTTGAGGTCAGACCAGATCCTCTCTCTGAAATGAACTTTCAATTCAGAGAAACCCTGGCTTCTTTCATAAGGGAGCAGTGGAATGATGACTCCCTGAAACATGAAAAAAATGCAGCAGTACTTGTCAATGGCCAATGCACTCATCAGCCCATGCCACTGAGTCCTCACTTTGAGATAGAAAACGACCTATTATATCGAATAGCTGAGCATGAGGGGGAGGTGAGAAAGCTGTTGTTAATCCCATGAATTTACTGGTGGCAAGTCTGTGAATTAGCACACACCCACTTCCTAGGAGGCCATTTGGGCACCGAAAAAACACTACAGCGGATTAAGCTCCGATTTTTTTGGCCCAGAATTAATGAGGAGGTTTTCCATTTTTGCGTCTCTTGTCCAGACAATCAATTATGGCAAATTCCTAGAAAGGACCAAGCTCCACTCAGCCACATCGAAAGCAATCACACGGGAACTTGTAGGGGTCGTTGCGCATGACGGTATCCCTAAAGAGGTCCTTACAGATCAAGGGACGCCATTCACCTTGGAGACGTTCAGGGAAGTTGCCAAGTTACTTAAAATAAAGCACTTAAAGACTGCGGTGTATCATCCTCAAACCGACAGTCTAGTGGAGAAATTTAATCAGACTCTCAAGCAAATGCTTCGCAAGGTGGTCAGCAAGGATGGGAGGAACTGGGATCAGCTCCTCCCCCTCATACTCTTTGCCTATCGGGAAGTCCCACAAGCCTCTACGGGGTTTTCATCTTTTTAATTATTATATGGATGACAACCTCTGGGATTATTGGATATTTTGAAAGAAGGATGGGGAGGAGAGGCCCTTCCCTCTACCAATATATTGAAGTATATCATGCAGTTACGCGATCAATTTGGAAAAATTCGACCTGTTCTAAAAAGTCACTTGGAAAAAGTGCAAGCAGCACAGGCCTGTTATTATGATCGTGGTACGACACTCCGAGAATTCCACCTGGGAGATCGTGTCATGGTCTTGGTTCCCACCTCCCATTCTAAATTACTTGCCCATTGGCAAGGACCTTATGAAATTAAGGAGAGGAAAGGACTCGTTGATTATTTGGTGAAACAACCCAATTATCGACAGAGTGAGCGGATCTATCATGTGAACTTGCTGAAGCCATGGAAGGAGAGGAATCCTGATCCCAACTCTGCTCAGCCCAGCTCATTCTCTGCTCACACAATCAATCTTAATTTTGGTACAGAGTTAAGCTCCAAACAGAGACAGGAGCTTGAAACAGCAATCCTGTCCATACTGGAGGCGGTGAGTGAAAAACCCGGAAGGACCTGTCTGATTGCGCATGACATAGTGACAGTGCCCGGGATTATCATTAGAGAGTGGCCCTATTGACTTCCCGAGGCAAAGAAAATAGAAGTGGAGCTTGAAATCAAGCGTTTGCTGGAACTAGGAGTAATAGAGGAAAGTTATAGTCCCTGGTCCAGTCCGATCATCTTGGTTAATAAGCCTGATGGGAGCTGGAGTTTTTGCAATGACTTCCGTCAGCTTAATCAAGTATCCCAATTTGATGCTTATCCGATGCCCCGAGTAAATGACCTCCTCGAAAGGCTTGGCCAAGCTAAGTTTTTCACCACACTTGACATGACTAAGGGGTACTGGCAAATTCCTTTAACAAACTCCGTGAAGGTTAAGGCCGCATTTAGTGCCCCTAGTGGACACTGGCAGTATCGTGTCCTTCCATTCGGGTTACACGGGGCACCTGCAACTTTTCAGCGTCTGGTGGATAGAGTGCTCCGCCCCCATAATGTGTACAATGCTGCCTATCTGGATGACATCACCATCTATTCCAGCACATGGAAGGACCACGTATAGCAGGTCACTGCGGTGTTACGGACGCTAGGAAAAGCTGGGCTTCGAATTAATCCAAAGAAATGCTTCTTTGGATTGAAAGAAGCTAAATATTTGGGCTACCTGGTGGGTTGGGGTACCGTAAAACCACAGTGTTCAAAGATAGAAGCAATAACATGATAGCCCTGTCTGCAAACCAAGTGGCAGGTCCAAGCTTTTCTCGGAATAGCCAGATACTACTGCCGGTTTGTACCCCGGTTTTCAGAGAGAGTGGCGCTCTTGACTGACTTAACAAAGAAGAGGGCTCCTAACAATGTGGTATGGGATGATACAATGGAGGCTGCATTTAGTGATTTTAAACAGGCCCTTACGTCTACACCAATTTCGAAAGCTACTGATTTCTCTCTTCCTTTCATTCTCCAGAGCGACGCTTCAGACACAGGTCTCGGTGCCATGTTGAGCCAAAACGTCGATGGTGTAGAACACCCCGTCATGTACCTCAGCCGGAAACTGTTGGATTGGGAGACCAGGTATGCGGCAGATATTTTCTCATGACCCTAGAGAGCTGTCAAACCCTTACTTAACAAATAAGGTAGCAGTAGGAAAGTCAGGATCATGTATTTCCAACATGTTGTAAAATGGAGAATGCTACAGGATTCTGTATGTCCACGTAAGGCAGGAGTTTTCTGAGCCTAATATCAGGGAGGACTTGTATATGGTGCCTGGGCTCCACTACACATTAGAGTGGGTAGATGTCCTGAGGGTTCACTGGCTCTGTCATAGTGAAATGGGGTATAAGGTATTTGTAACACCAGCAGACAAGAGGTGGTATTGTAAAATGATGCCCAGTAGTTCCAAAGGCTATATCTTTCCCTAGAAGTTTCCCAAGAACATGCCCTGAAGGGATTCTGGCCTAGGCTTTAAAGTCCCTTCTGACCCATTGATTATGAATCTTGGAGTTGGAAAGATTGTAGGTGGTTAGAGCTGTTGACTGTTGGGAATAACAGAATCCAGAGTTTAATTGTTTTCCTTTGATGTGTCTTTTGATTAGTCCTTGAGTTTAGCAGTTCCTGTGTGCGTGTTTTATCCTTATAATAAAACCAATGTTCTTGTATTTCTTTGGCCTCCTTGATGTTATTACTTTTCAGGGACAAACCTGAGAGGACAATCAGCCATGCAAAGCAGTCACAGAACAGTGTGGGCAGAGTGAAAAAAATCATCAAATGTGACACATTTCAGTGTCACAGCTGTAGTAACGCAGTGACATAGTGCAAAGACAAGTTTGGTTAGTAATATGTAAAGCAAAGCACCTTTGTGAAGGCATGCTGTGCTCTGTGAAGTTTCCATTTCCAGTTTATTTTGTCTGGACTCATTCAGTACAAAGTAAAATCTCTGCTGCTGTAGTGGATATTTTAGATTGCTATGTCCGAAATGCACATTTGGAAGCCATGCATTGAATATGATTTTTGGAATTCTAACTCATCCTAGGAGATGAGCCAAACTTAACGCTCACAGTAGGTCTTTCACTGCAGTTACATCAGTTTTTTACTTGCTCCATCTAACCCTATGTCTGCAGGAGCTTCCAGTGGTTTTAAAAATGTGATACCTCAGCTATGATTTAAAGAATGATGGGACATTTCTTACCTGTTGCTCTTAGGTTGTTAATAGTTAATAGCTTTATGGAGAATGCCATAAAGCAGTCTTTGTCTTTATTAAATGTTGGAGTACTCCAAAATAATATTCTGCCAAAATAATATTCTGTGCCGGTGTTCCAAAGGAGGTTAACCACATAATTGCTAGTGAGCGGAAGATTATAAAAAGTAGAAACCTTGATGGACTTCACTTTTTAATGCCTAATGAAGAAAATTATATTTGTACTATCAGTTCTCAATTTTTTTGTAGCCATCTCCATTTTAAACAGCATCCAAAGTACTTTGAGCATCACTTTAATAACTTAGCACAGTTATTGCAGATTATGCAAATTTCCTCCTGGGGACAAATAACATCTATCTATCTATCTATCTATCTATCTATCTATCTATCTATCTATCTATCTATCTATCTATCTATCTATCTATCTATCTATCTATCTATCTATCTATCTATCTATCTATCTATCTATCTATCTATCTATCTATCTATCTATATGCTTAACATTTTAATCAGAGACTCTTTATTTGTCAGGTATAGCTATAGTTAGGCTTACTAGAAAAGGAAGCTAATATTTTTCAAGTAGCCAAGGCTCACTGCAGTGAGCCTAGCCATCTGAAAAATATTACTTTCCTTTTGAGTCAACATGGCTAATTTCAAAATGTTTTTGGGCCAATTGCAATGATATAATTTTTCAGTTAGCCTGTAACATATACATTGCATCCTGTTGTTGCTTGCTCACCTTCACCTGCAACACTACCGCTACTACATGAGCGATTACCATGAAGATCTATGACTTTTTTAAAATAATGACAATTGGATTAATATAAATGGATATTATTAAACTTTCCTCAAAATATAATTTAATTAAAACTTTGTATTATATATTTGCCATTACAGGATATCCTGGGCAACTGATTTTCAGCTTCAGTAGTCCGTTTCACTATTTTAAATTCAGTAATTGATCAGTTTTTTGTGAATACATGCCTTGTTTAAAATGAAGAGTTTGTGTGTCAGCTGTGCTGTAGCTAGATAGATAGATAGATAGATAGATAGATAGATAGATAGATAGATAGATAGATAGATAGATAGATAGATAGATAGATAGATAGATAGATAGATAGATAGAACTTTATTTGTCCCCAGAGGAAAATTTGGCATTTTTACAGAAGCTCTTTAAATAAATAAACACACAAGTAGAATGATGTACACATACACACACAATGTTCACTATAAATGCTGTATATGATATACAAATTAAATATTAATATATATTATAATATTATGATATTTTAATTATCTGCCTTGCTTTTCTGGTGGACAACTGCTATTTTCTTTTATTTTAAGCATATGTATGTAGACTGTCAGCAGAGATGTCAAAGGCCCCTCTTTTCATAGACCAATTAGATATCTCATCAAAAGTGAATGATGTCAGGTTTCATTATGATTCAGTAACAGTTAATTGCTTCAAGGTTAAAATGGCAGATTTGAAGAAATTATATTGTCAATGGCAGAGTAAATTCTTGCTCTGCCAGCATTCAGCGACACATGGACTTCAGAGACAATACTGGATACATAAAGTTATTATACAGCCTTTAATGCTCTCTATGTAAATCTGTTCTCATTTTAAGCAAATAAATGTAATTAGCCTCTGCTGCTCGGTTCCATTTTCCAAGTTAATGTGCTATACGGTCGTCAATAACCCTTCCGCTTAATAAATGCTGTTTTGTTTCTGAACAGCCATGGTTATTAAATACCAACAGTGCATCCAGAATTAATTAATATAGCAGTAAGCTAATTGTGGCCCATGGGCACAGTACAAAGCCTGCACTCTTTAGCTGGTCAGCAACCTCTGCCAACTTGTGGACTCCTAATTATTTGTCTTGCATGTAACACAGGAGGCTTGCTGTGGCCAGTTTCCTACCATTTAGATTCACCAAGCTACACAGATCTCCAGGAGTTTGATTTTATGTCAAATTGAAGGAAAAAAACATTGAATCATTTAAATGAATTTAGCTGGTAAAAAAAATTAGCTGAAAGTGAGAGTGCCTGATTCTTGGGAGCTGTTGGGATAATTTCTTTCAAGTGAGCAGTTGTTTACCCTTCTTAAAGTGGACTACCCAGCCCTTTGAACCAGCAGTTTATTTAACTGCTATTGGGAACAAAGAATCCCTGAGGTCTGAACATTACTGAACAAGTGTTGATCTAAGATTGGATTAAAAATTGCCTAATGAGAAACTCTTCTGATAATTAGTAATTTTTTGAAATGTTCTCTGATAATTATGATCATACACCTCAGAGTAGCAGTGGGTTTGAAAAATGAGTGGGGTTAAACTAAATTACACAGCCTATATTTGGACCTGTCTCTTTGTGTCTCCTGTTTTTTTTTTTTTTTGAGTGGGGTGGGGGAGGACGGGTGGCTAGTAAAATAATTAGCGTAATGGTACAATTAAGCACATTCAACATAGCATGAATGGGATGTTCCTGTGATTCTGCTCTGTACTAGATTTAATTTTGAATGATAATTAGACACCCTGAACTGTCTGATGCTTTAGGTCCAGCAGGAAACAAGAGCCCTCAGACTGACTCATGGGAAGGCAATGAGTTTATCCCACTGTGCTGGCACAGCAGTTTCTTAGAGACTAAAAACATGAGCTGTGGCAAATTGGATCATCATACAAGTTTCAACTAGCCCATTGTGTACAACCAGTAAATTGGGAGCTGATATTTCTGCAATCTATTTATTAGCAGTGCCATGTGAGATCTACCCTCGTGGCTGGTTTGTGTAAATAGATTTTTGCCAGTTTATTTGAGGATACAGTAGCACTTTTCTTTTTGTATATATAAGCACAATAAAATTCCGTTAAAGAAAATTGTAATAATTGCAAGATGAAAAACAGTGGAACTGACTTTAACTCATTAGAGCAAGATATTCTTTCAGCCCTTTATCTGTCAGAGCTGTGTTAAATTGAACTCTAACATTATTCTAAATGAATTGAGGCATGTTTGGTAGAACAAAGGGGCAGAGAACCAAACATGTTTTGTCAATTTCTGGATCATGTCTGGGTTAATTATATTTTAAATTGAGTGGTACTCTGGGCAGGCTGTAGCATAATGACACGGTGTGCCATTAAGTGCCAGAAAGGTGTGAAAAAAGAGGCAGAGACCAGTTAGCAGATACCTGAGGTACATGCTTAGACCTGTAACGTTGGATAAAATCTGATTAAATCTTGTGTGTTGTATTGAATAACTATCCAATATCTGTTAAGGTTAGTCAGCAGGAAAAGAAGTTGTCAATTGCTGTTGGATTTTCAGCTTTTCTGAAAGCTAAGGCTTGTGAAGGCTAGTTGCAGTTATTTTTTATCCTTTAGTTTTTTTTAATACAAAATTCAGGATTTATGTTTTTTTACCAGCAAAAAGGCTGTAACTCATTTTTATCAACCCAGGTACTATTCAAGGTTTGTGGTAATTTCAAAGAACAGTATATGTAAGTAAATAATAACTAACTGCTGACGCAAAAAAAGGGGACTCTTAATTCTTGAGAATACACACAGAACAAGATATCACCAATTCTTGTAAACAAATTTGGGTAAGGTTGTTACTCTATATGCTGCCAGGATATATTCTTAGACCATTTGGAAAAAAATCTATATGTTAAATATGAATGAACATCAACATACATACAAATGTAAAGTCAGACATTCATGCTTTGTAATGCTGAATTTACTGAGATGACTTCTGCACACTCCAGGATTCTCTTCAACTTAGGCAGTCAATTCTATGCTTGGACCCAGGTCTGCAAAAGTTGAGTTATTTACAAGGAAAATATACCGTATAAGCAATAATTTTTAGATTTTTCAGACCTTAATGTTTTTTAATGATGGAAAGAATTAACATTTTACGTTCATGAAATATCTAGCAGCTGTTCTTGCCAGTGGCAGGACTATTGCAGATGGTGGTAATCAATTGTCAGACATGCCAACGTAGGCAGCACTTTTTGTATTTCTGTTGCACTGACACTGACACTGCCAGTAACTTCTGTTTTGTTTGTTCCCTTGGATCAGCAGAAGAAACATCTCCAGGCGACTGCTGAGGTCACTTCTGAAAGCTAAATAACTCAGCTACTTCTTGTACCTCTGGTATTTAACCAACACTGCCACAGGAAACCAGCATTCATTCTTCAACCATCTTCAGGGCAACATGGCACTCTGCCCCTCTGAATTGTTTTTGTTTTGCTGTTTTGTGACCCATGTCAAGATGACAATCTCTTCCTTGCATGAGTGTGTGGTTTATTTTAAATACTGGACATAACCATTATGTGGGAAATCCTCCAGAACCCCAGCTCTTCTTATGTTGTCACAAATAATTGATATTGAGAGAAAAGAACATTTTACTGTTATACCAGAAGAGAGGATCCAGACTTTTGTTTTCAAATGATGCAAGCCAGGTCCGCAGTAAGTGTTTTATCTGAACCAACAATGACACTTTACACTGTATATTGGACTATGTGTAGTGTATTTGCTATATGCCATTAAACTAAAATATGAAGCTGTGCTGTTTTCAATGAATATCTTTGATGGTATGCCACTACCTGCTGTATATTGTGAAGTCAAAAAAGAATTTCATTGAATAGAAAGTTCTGAAGTGATCAAAAGAGTGGTGAAGATGATAGATTTGTGCTTCAGAATGCTGTTTATCTCTGTGAATAAAGTTACAGTGTGTAAATGAAAATAAAATGAATAAACACAACGAATGAGTTTTTGGAAAAAAAACGTACTATGGAAGAAATATTAATAAACTCTGAACTAATTAACATACACATTTCAGCAAAGCCATCAAAACATTATGTGGTTCTAATGTATTCTTTTCACTGAAAATTCAAGTAAATATACAGCCTGAATTACATCAGATGGCTGTGTTTTGTGAACCATATTCTATTTGTCATCTAAATGTGTCCAGAACAAATCATCATACAATTTGTAACTGAGGTGAAACACAATTTTGGAGATACTTATTGTCAGGTGGATGATATTTTACAATGGGGTACAACTTAAGGACAGAATGACTCCTCAGTCCATGCTGTGCGGGAGAGGATCCTAATAGTTGGCATTACATTAAACATTGACAAGTGTTTAGAGGTGACATCAGTTCACCTAATGGCATTAAGTCATGACGCATGAAAACTGAAATAAATGCTGGAAGTGCAAGTGCCATCAAGCAAGAGTGAAATAAGGTGATTTTGGAGAATGAAAAGTAAAAATGAAAACATTTCAGCCTCAAATAAGATAATTGTTTTTACACTGGAGAGCTGAACAGGTACAAGCTTTCAACACTCCAGCGTAGAAGATGTCATCTTCACTCTTCCTATCCATATATGACTCAGTATATAGTAGAATTCAATTTGTTCTTATATAGTACTCCATGCTAAGATCAGGCTCAGAATGATTATACAGTTTTAGATACAGAAAAGCACATAACCATACAGTATTTATGCACATATGAATGAAGATAACAAAATATCAGTTGCTATCTCATTCTATTGCTTAGGGGCAGAGCTGCTGTAGACATGGAGCAAGTTGTGGAAATCTGCAACCTATGCATTACAATTACGATAACAAAGCAAAAAATACTCACGTGGAAAATGAAACTTTAGTGTTAACATAGACATATAAAATATTATTTGATTTTATCTTTCACAAACGCTTTATTAAAAAGATCAGATACTTCATCTGTGCCTGTTGAATGCTCAAGCACTAGACCTGGTTCCTATAAGAACTCAGCATTTCATAGTTAGGCTGAAGTGATGCTCTTGAACAGTTACACATGAACCTTGGAAGATCTTTTGCATGGTATCAAAACTGTCACAGTTATAAACATTTGGTTCTATCATTTATTTTATGCCGATTTTTTACACTTTTGATTAATATTTGTTATTATTGGTTTTATAAAATGGTGGCAACCATTACTCTGTGTCCACATTTTGGATGTTTCTAAAAAGAAAACAAACCCAAATATTATGACAGTGTGGGGTTATTATATTGAGTTAGTCTGAAGACCTTTTGCTTAGTTCTACAGACTTTGACTTCAGTAAGTGCTTTGGGTTTTTGTGTCTTGTCTCACTTGTTTCTTTTGATGTGCGGGCTCCTGCATCTTTCTAGACATCATCTCATTCTTCTTATTTCTTTTCATCCCCTAGTCTGGGTTTTATCCTCCTTTGGTTGATATTACATGGTATTCACTCTTTATTTACATGTCCATAATACATGTGTTCTTATGAAGAAGAATTATGCCTGTGGAGACAATAATTTGATGAAACATTTGTTGACACTGCCATAGAAATCGAATAATACATACCTAAAAAACATAGAGGAGTGCCAACAATATTGATGGCATGCATTTGTAAGTCATATAATTGTGTAGACATACACAGCCTGAAAAACCAAAGGTGAAGCAACACTTTATTGTATAGTGCGCATATGGTTGATGACAGCAAATGACCGTCTTTTTCAATAGGAAAAAGTGGTCATACTAACAGTCCTGAAAAGTGATGTCCTCACTATGGAACATTAGAGCAATTGTGACAAGAACAGGAAATTCAGACCAACGAGCTTGTCTGTCCTGTTCAGCCAAAGTTCTACAGAATAGCATGAAGGTGAAGTTTATTCCCTGTCACACTACTTTGTAATTTTTCTATGGTTCTTCGCATGAAGAAAACGTTTCTAACATTTGTGCAAAATCTGCCCTTAACAGCTTTCCTATCATTTTCTTGTTGAAGAAATAATTTTAGAGTAACAGCTGGATCCAATGTAGTAATTTTAAACACTTTGATCATGTCACCTCTCAATCTCCATTTATTTAAACTGGAAAGGCTCCTTCTTCATTCCTTCCTTATAGCTCATACTTCTCAGTCCCAGAATCAACCCAGTGAATTGTCTCTGAACTTTCTTGTTTCTGTAATATGGAGACAAAAACTATACACAGTACTCCAGGTGAAACCTTACTAGTGCATTATATAACACCAGTAACGGCACACTGCATGATAATGTGCAGTGAATACACTTGACTTGAGCATTCATAGTATTCATCCTCTTTTTCTGTATGTTTAGCATTCGTTTGCTCAGAGGTTGATGCGCTTGCTGCTTCCTGAGCAGCTCTTCTTTTCTCCACCCTAGCGGACCACTTCTTTTCTTCTTTAGTCGGCATCTTTTTGTGTTAAAACTGATTAAGTCAGGGTTTGTGTTGCAATTACTTAGAAAGTTTTCTTTAATTTTTCATTTAAGCTGGCACTTAAGTCTTCAATCTGTCTCAAGAATGATTTATCAACAACAACAACAACATTTATTTATATAGCACATTTTCATACAAAAAGTAGCTCAAAGTGCTTTACATAATGAAGAAAAGAAAAATAAAAGACAAAGTAAGAAATTAAAATAAGACAACATTAGTTAACATAGAAAAGGAGTAAGGTCCGATAGCCAGGGTGGACAGAAAAAACAAAAAAAAACTCCAGAAGGCTGGAGAAAAAAATAAAATCTGTAGGGGTTCCAGGCCACGAGACCGCCCAGTCCCCTCTGGGCATTCTACCTAACATAAATGAAATAAGTGATGGTGATGTTGGTAGGGACGAGAACGGTGCCCGTATGCATGCACCACACGCTGCCAAGAGTTGATTCTACAATAAAATAAAATAAAAATAAAAAGAGGAATAACCTTGGAGGTCAATCATCACCCGAAAAGCGGATAGTAGACATCACGTAGTATATGTGTACCAAATTTCAGGTCAATAAGTCAAACGGTTTGTGAGCTACAGGTGATTTAAAATCCTGGACAGACAAACAAACAGCCACGGTAGCGTATTATATACAGTGCATCCGGAAAGTATTCACAGCGCATCACTTTTTCCACATTTTGTTATGTTACAGCCTTATTCCAAAACGGATTAAATTCATTTTTTTCCTCAGAATTCTACACACAACACCCCATAATAACAATGTGAAAAAAGTTTACTTGAGGTTTTTGCAAATTTATTAAAAATAAAAAAATTGAGAAAGCACATGTACATAAGTATTCACAGCCTTTGCCATGAAGCTCGAAATTGAGCTCAGGTGCATCCTGTTTCCCCTGATGATCCTTGAGATGTTTCTGCAGCTTAATTGAAGTCCACCTGTGGTAAATTCAGTTGACTGGACATGATTTGGAAAGGCACACACCTGTCTATATAAGGTCCCACAGTTGACAGTTCATGTCAGATCACAAACCAAGCATGAAGTCAAAGGAATTGTCTGTAGACCTCCAAGACAGGATTGTCTTGAGGCACAAATCTGGGGAAGGTTACAGAAAAAATTCTGCTGCTTTGAAGGTCCCAATGAGCACAGTGGCCTCCATCATCTGTAAGTGGAAGAAGTTCGAAACCAGCAGGACTCTTCCTAGAGCTGGCCGGCCATCTAAACTGAGCGATCGGGGGAGAAAGGCCTTAGTCAGAGAGGTGACCAAGAACCCGATGGTCACTCTGTCAGAGCTCCAGAGGTCCTCTGTGGAGAGAGGAGAACTTTCCAGAAGGACAACCATCTCTGCAGCAATCCACCAATCAGGCCTGTATGGCAGAGTGGCCAGACGGAAGTCACTCCTTAGTAAAAGGCACATGGCAGCCCACCTGGAGTTTGCCAAAAGGCACCTGAAGGACTCTCAGACCATGAGAAAGAAAATTCTCTGGTCTGATGAGACAAAGATTGAACTCTTTGGTGTGAATGCCAGGCGTCACATTTGGAGGAAACCTGGCACCATCCCTACAGTGAAGCATGGTGGTGGCAGCATCATGCTGTGGGGATGTTTTTCAGCGGCAGAGACTGGGAGACTAGTCAGGATAAAGGGAAAGATGACTGCAGCAATGTACAGAGACATCCTGAATGAAAAGCTGCTCCAGAACACTTTTGACCTCAGACTGGGGTGACGGTTCATCTTTCAGCAGGACAACAACCCTAAGCACACAGCCAAGATATCAAAGGAGTGGCTTCAGGACAACTCTGTGAATGTCCTTGAGTGGCCCAGCCAGAGCCCAGACTTGAATCCGATTGAACATCTCTGGAGAGATCTTAAAATGGCTATGCACCAACGCTTCCCATCCAGCCTGATGGAGCTTGAGAGGTGCCGCAAAGAGGAATGGGCGAAACTGGCCAAGGATAGGTGTGCCAAGCTTGTGGCATCATATTCAAAAAGACTTGAGGCTGTAATTGCTGCCAAAGGTGCATCGACAAAGTATTGAGCAAAGGCTGTGAATACTTATGTACATGGGATTTCTCAGTTTTTTTATTTTTAATAAATTTGCAAAAACCTCAAGTAAACTTTTTTCATGTTGTCATTATGGGGTGTTGTGTGTAGAATTCTGAGGAAAAAAATGAATTTAATCCATTTTGGAATAAGGCTGTAACATAACAAAATGTGGAAAAAGTGATGCGCTGTGAATACTTTCCGAATGCACTGTAAATGCTGGCCAGAGATCATGCATAGAAGCTGACAACTGAATTGCTTCTCTACAGTCTCTGGTGTTGTCTTCAGCATTACCAAAGATCACCTGGGCTTATTGTTAGTCTGTTAAACACAATGTGAAAGAACTTTAATTAAATTTACCAAAATCTCTTTACCTGTGTACAATTTCCCATTAAAAACATAGCCTAAGAAAAAAATGCAGTAAAAAACACAATTAATTTGGCCCACATTAAACTTCATAATTATTAACATCATAAGGACTTCTGTTCGGTTAATTCCCCTTTCTTACTGTGCTACAAACCTATAAAGCCAAGCTATCTGTTTTACACACAGCAGAAGAAGAAATGAAGTGTTGTGGTTGGTGTTTGATGCTCTGTACTAATAAGACTGCTAAGTACCATAATAAAAAATCAATCAGTAGGCCGGTTTACACCCATTTTCAAAATGTAGGTAGCTGTTAAGTGGTCCATTAAATGAATTGACTCAAGTGTGTATTTGCTTTATTTCAAACTTGAGATATGTATGAAATCTAGACACAAACCTGCTTCAAATATTTTATGTCATTTAGTTTTAAAAAGAGCTTTTCACATGTACTTGCAGGTTACACTTAACACTTTTCTATTAATCTCACAAATGTTGCAGGGAGTTGGAGTCAATTCTGGCAGCACTGCTTCCTTGAAAGCAATCATTGTCTCATTGTAAAACATGGAATGAAAAGACTATAACATTTTACACCTTCACTACTTATGTAAAAGCATATTATTCAGCTGCCTTCACTGACTGTGGATGCATTCATGTTTTGGTCAACTGGGGACAGCTCAAGGTATATACAGGTACTGTAATATCAGAAAGGCAATGAGGGTGCCACCAAAATATTGAAAACATAAAACAAAACAAGAACTTTCCTTGGTGTATACAGTATTTGTATGTGTGGGGAATATTTATTGTTGTTCAACCTGAAATAGTCATAAGACTGACTTGACCTACATCATACTTTCTGCAACCACCATATCTCTCAGAGCACAGACTTGCTTTTCTCTTCTTAATGTCAAGATATTAACATATTGCTTGATATTCTGTTCCTGCTGATATAAAAGCAAGGCTTCCCAGTGAAAACACTGGCCTTTAGCAACAAGTAGTGGAATTGCAAACTGCCTTTTGCTATGTTTAAACTAGAGTTTCTCCTCTGTTTATGTTTACATTTTTTTGTGTCCCTTTTATTCTTTTTTATTCACTATTTATATTTTCTGTTAATATTGTTTGTAGTTATTATTTGTCTAATTATGTATTTTCTGAAATTTTTTTTTTTTTATCTATTAAGTGGTAATCATGTTAAATTAAGTTCAGTGTGTTTTGTGGTGGATTCCCCAAGAGGCGGAGCCACCCTTACCTCACTGCTAAGGAACCGCCTCCAGGCTATTAAGGCATGCTGGGAAAGATAGCTGGTGGTTTGTTCGAATGTACTTTGGTGGAATTGTGAGTTGCATTTGAGTATTGCTTTCTATTTATATTCTTGACTTTCATTAATTTTGCTCTTCTTTTGGACTTTGATTCATCTATTGGAACTTGGTCACTGTGGATTGGCTTTTAGGTAAAATGCTTTTGCCTTTTGCTTTTTGAATATTATGTGGTTTTCTCCTTTTTATGTTAATTAATGCCCTCCCTCTTTTATAAAGATTCCTTTTGTTTCCCTTTTTTGCACAAGCCAGGGGTTGACAGATATCCAGCCTCTGGTGGAGCATTTTGATTGTTTTGAGATGTTGCTTATATTTTTAATCTTTAGCCAATGCCCTATTTGGCCTGGTGCTGACCAAAGCCAGCCTGTACAGTAAGAACTCCAGCTGCTTTGGAGTTTTATCTTCTCTGGACAGGCTGGCAAGAATTTTTGCCTGTTTTGGGGTTACACTTTTAAGGCTGTCATTTGTGTGTTGCTGAATCAAAACATCTATGCTAAAAGTTTAAGTACCTTCCAAATAGCAATATTTGAGCCAGACTGTAAAATATGTAAAACATGAAAATATAGCTGATTGCCGATCAAAGTTTTATGTTTCTGGGAAATTAGTCACATCAAAGTTGATCCTGTTTGATGGTGCTATGATGTAAATAACCAGAAGCATTGATAAAAAATGAAAACAATGAACAAAAAAATCTAAAGAAGGGGACTTTCATCACTTTCAGTGCATTGCCTGTATAAACATACACTACACTGCTCCATAAATGAATTTACATAAAATAATTTTTATACTTCACTTTTTGGTCATTTTATTTTGAACATTATGATAGTGTGAAGATTGTTATGAACAAATATTACTAAAAGATTCATCCTGCTATGACTATTGCACTTCTTGTTGAGTATCTTTATGTAAGTAAATGGTTTGGTAAAAATCATTGATTATTTAAACATTTTTAATTGTCTGTTTAAATCCTTGGAATTGAAGTTGCTAACTTCCTTTACATAATCCTACCCTTTGGGTCTTTCCTACTGGGTACTTAAAAAGTATGTTAATAAAGTGAGGAAAGTTGATAGGAATAAGACTTTCTTCCCTGCACTATGCTGGAATGGACTGAAAACTTTGGACAGCTCCTGTGATTTACTAGAAAAGACTGAGTTACTAACTGTGCTTGAATTGTTTTCCACAACTGTTTGTGTTTACTGCAATAGACTGTTTGGATGTGGTGGCCTTCTATGATGTGTGGAAAGGAAAATGCAGTTTCATTATGGGTACATATTGCATATCGGTGGCTACTTTCTGGACTGGGTGTGGCAGGGTGAGCTCATCTGTCTTGCTGCAAGGATTGTTGGCTCCAGCTTCACAAAAATGATTTAATTCACAAGATGATGAATGTCAAGTTGTCACATTCTTCTGAATATCTGAACACTCCACAAACTATCTGATTGAGCCCTGACCTGTGCAGATAGCTTAGGTCTATGCTTCTGATCAGACTTCATCTCGGGCCCTACTATCTCATCTCACCAAGATAAGTGTTTACCTGTGTGGCTAGCCTGAAGTGAAATGAAATGTTTGGTTGCTATTTTACATAACACACTACAGTTGGAGGTTAGATCATGCTCAAGTGCCCTCTGTGTGGAGATATTTCCTGAAGTTCAAAGATCCTTTCAGGTAGACCGAGCGTGTATGTGTGCGTGCGTGCATGCGCAAGTGGTGAGAATGGCTAGCAATGAACTAGCATCCTATTCAAGGCTATTTCATGGCCTGAACCCAATTCTGTGAGTAATGATTTCTTTTCTCAGCGGTCCTTGTGTAATGTAGGCACATAAATGTTCTTTGCTATGAAGCTTTTGTTTAGATATTTAAATTTGTTCTCTTAGTAATAAGAAAAAACTTATTTTTCCTTTGCAAACCTGTTCTTTTAGCTTCTAGCCATGAATATCAGCCTACATATCACATGGATGAGTTTATTTATTTTTTTGTTAAAGTTTTAGTATGACTCTTTCATTGTTCAGTAAACAGCATCTTGGAACATTATAATAGGATTTCCTTCATATAAACACTTTTTAGCAGTTGTCATATGCCTTGTAGTGATGAGCTGATTGATGTCTGTGAACTGTATATATTAAAAACCTGAATCTTACAAGTTTTCAAGCAAAGCATTTTCTGCTTCGCCTTCATCAAATGAAACAGCTATATAGGTGTGACTCACTGCAAACTTCTGGACCCCATAAGGGATTTAGAATTCAGGTTATCTAGAAATCAGACCCCTAATTGGATTCTACACTGAAAGTGAAAGTTAGCCTGAAAAGACGTTATTTCAAAATGCGTTAAGTAAACATGGACCTCCTAATAGCATACAATTCCTCTTTAACTGTGAAGTACTCAGTGAAGTAAATGTACTGGAGTCCTCTTTACATTTTGCAAGATTATTTTTTGCCTGAGGTTTTTTAGAAAATATGTCTTTTTGGAAACACTGAAGTCAGTATTCCACTGCTATATTCTTTATCAGGAAGCTGGTTTATATTACTAATTATTATTATAAATAAATGTCATACTGAAGTGCTCATCTATACTATATTGATAAGTTTAATGTACACATTATTGATAATGGTAATTCATCATTAGTTTTTATAAGGTTTATGTAACTTTAAAATAGATTTAATGATTTAATTGACTGTTTTACAAAATGAAATGCAATTTCAGACTCACTTACTCTAGCATTAGAGCTGTGTGGTGTAGGAACTGACTCTGGACTGCTAACTGGCCGATCACAGAAACATTTACTCACACACCACCACTTACTTGAACAATGACAATGAAGGGTTGCCAGTCAGCCTAATTTAAACATGTCTTATTTGTGGGAGAGCAAAAGAACTATGTGACAACATGCAAACTCAACAAAGATACTGAACAAATCCAGTTCTTTGGAGGCATGAGGCAGCAATATTAACTGGTGGTCTTTCATGTTATCCTCTTATACATTTACTGTATCTTGCTGAAATACAATGAAAATAAATTAACACCACTGAATTGTTAGTTAGAGCACAATATATATTGTAAAGTAGAAAACTGTTATCATCCTTTACTAGGGCCATAAGTCATGAGAAAGTACAAGTAATTGTTTATCACTACAGAAAAGCTTATCAGGTGAACAGTGCCAAATTATGTAAAGTGCACTGCTTATGTTAATGTAATGTATATTTTTCTAAAAAATTCCAGATGCATTCTATAATGCTTTATGTAATAATCTGGTGACAGTTCACTGGTGAGTGAATGACCAGATATTTGTACCACCAAAGCTGATCAACAAGCTCTCAAATCTAGCAGCGTTACTTCCTTCACATTTGACTCATAGAGTAAAGATTTCACTAGGTAGTGTGCTGTGTTCTCTGCTTTACCCCTTCTTCATTGATTTAATTCCAAAATTCAAAGAAATATATTTCGTATAGAGCAATCTCCCAGGATCAGAGTCACCTCTGATTCCATCCATGGTATCAAGAAAATTAACGTGGTAGATCTGCTCCTTGGGGTGTTGGTTAGGTTCAGACATGAGGTAGTTAGTCAGTCACCTGTGGCCTTTCGTCTCTTATGGACCATGCTAGTGGGCCAATGACTTAGAAAGAATCTTTGGAATTAATACCATAGCTCACTTGTCCGAATTAAAGACACATAGGGCAGTCCCTTTATTATCTAACAAAAATTGCATCCTTTGCATATGTTCTATATGCTCCCTAACCAGGGTTGCATCTTTGAAAAGCAGTCATGCAAAAACTGTAATTTCTTTTACTACACTACTAGCACGTAGACTTATTTTCCTCAACTGGAAGAATCCCACTCCAGCACTCTTAAGTCAGTGGGTAACCGATGTTCTATACTATTTGAAATTGGAAAAAATCAAATTCTCACTTAGAGGATCTGTTCAAACCTTTTTAAAAATATGGCAAGATCTAATCAGTAGCAAGCACCAAGCACCTCTTGGAAAGCAAACAAAATGAGGGGAAAGAGCTGTCCCAGTCTGGGCCCAGTAAAGAATGACTTTATTACGCAGCTACTTAAGTGTTTGGTTGAAGCACTCTGCCAACCTGTCTGTTTGAGAGTGATATATAGATAGTAATCTGTTTGCCATAATACTGTTGCAGCAAAATATACTGGCTGACAACAATGGTAGTGTTGCTGCTGGAATTGACAGTTGGTGCCCATTTAATACTGCAATAACTGTACAAGGATTAGAGAGAGGGTTTAGCGCAGCCATAGCACAGTACCTGCAGCCATGAGTTTACCCACACTCCATTGGCTTGTCATTGTATATTTTTAACTGTGTCTTTACATTTTTAAAAGTAACAAAGCTGTTCACCTGAGAAATTGAAAAGTGGAAACATTTTACTGAAAATTGGACTTACAGTAAAGAATTTTTATTAAAATTCCAGTTTGTAAAAATTTTGAATTAAATAAGCTTTTTTGAAAGCTGCAAAATGATAGATAAATTTGAACTCTTTCTTTCTTTCTTTCTTAAATTTGAACCCTTTCTTTCTTTCTTTCTTTCTTTCTTTCTTTCTTTCTTTCTTTCTTTCTTTCTTTCTTTCTTTCTTTCTTTCTTTCTTTCTTTCTTTCTTTCTTTCTTTCTTTCTTTCTTTCTTTCTTTCTAAAGGGTGATGTCCAGTCTGTGACTTTTCATATAACAGAGGGTGAAGCTTAAGCCTTGATGTGAAGTGTGATGCAGAGCACAGCATAGCTAAAGCTTGAAGATTGACTCAACGACAGTTAAAGTCTGATTGGTCGTTCTTTGAAGAAAGATACAGCTTCAAAAAGGCTGACACAAAACTTACAAAGAGGTAAAGAATGATGCTGGATTTCTGATCATTTCCTAAAATTGTCACTGTAGGACAGTGAATGGCATCTGTGAAATAATTTTTATTTATAAAATTTATTTATGATAATGAGTTGTAACACAATGGTAACAGAATTTGTTTATACTGAGTCAATTGATCAAAGTTTATTTTATTTAGCACCCTTCATAGAGTACACCCTGACAAGGTACTTTACAAAACAAACAAGAAAACATTTCATAATAGTAAAATTAAATAGAATAACCTTAAATACAATGTAACATTACAAGAAAACACCCTGCCCGGGATTGGTTCCTGCCTTGTGCCCTGTGTTGGCTGGGATTGGCTCCAGCAGACCCCCGTGACCCTGTGTTCGAATTCAGCGGGTTGGAAAATGGATGGATGGATTACAAGAAAAAAACTTAAGATTACACAAGTTAAAATGAATTGAATACTTAATTGTACAGTAAAAGGTTAGCATTATGAGATTACAGGATGGAGAAAATGCAATCAGTACAGTTGTTACAGAAGAACTACATTTGGGGATGCGATTTTGGGTAAAGCTGACTGAAATGCAAAAAGGAATTGAATTTTAGCTGAAAGTGAAATAATCTCATTGATGGATCTTTACAGACAGACCAAGGCAGAATTCTGGAGAGCAAAGCAAAAACCACAAATGAGTTTAATTGCTTTGAGATGGCATTTCCTTGTTTCTGTTTTGTACTTTTTGTTACTGAATTGGTATTGGAATTGGAATTTGACATCTGTGTAAGCCTTCACTTGAAAAGTGGGCAGAGATGGATAGGCTAATAAGTTAACTTCACAAAAACAAAAGAATAATTTTCAATTCTGGGGTAAAACTCCTAAGCAAAGGTAGATATACTAATAAGAAAACACAAAAAAAACTATCCATATGTAGTCTTGATGCAATGAACATGCACTCAAATGGTGAAACAGTCAGTTTATTAGAAGATGTTTATTTCAGTTAACATTAAAATACTGAATAATAAAATAAACCTAACATAATATCAATGCATACATTTCAAAAATGTCTAAACCTATAACATAAATTAGCGTTTTTCGATTAGAATGCATAACTTATTTATTTGTATAGTTACAAACCACCTATACATGTTCTGATTTATGGGCAAGTTTCAAAACAGTTCTCACTTTCTCATGGAGTCAAATGCAATGCAAGTGACCATCACATTTTATATCTTTTCACTGCTGCTCTTTTTTGTTGCTGTTTGCTTTCTAACTTGTAACTAAGGTGTAAATTAATTTATTTTAATAGCACATTAAAGAGGTGTGAACTGTGTGAAACTTCTTGCTGAATACTTTGTTTACCTCTTGCAGCGTAATAGACATTGGTGAAGGAGGCAGTGTATGTAGATTAAACTGTACGTTCAATGCTCATAGTGGCATGAGGATACTGCGTATCAATTTGGATGTTCAGAACTATGGTTTGTTCTTTACTGGTGGTACAATACTTTTGAACTTCCTTCACTTCATTGCCAAAAAAGTACTGTGACTAAACTGATTTTAAGAAATTACAGAATTGCTCATTGTTTTTCTATTTCAATGTGAATGAGGAAGCTTGGGTCCAGGAACAGGAACTGAGTGTTTATTTTTTTAATAATTTTTTTAATAATAATTTATAACTTATAAGAGGTTTTCTGCTTTTTCACATTTGACAAAAATAAAAAATCATTGGTAGTGATTATTAGTTCAACCTGTATATGATGCTTCAAATACATGACTATAATAATATCTCAGTGGTTTTATTTTTATATAACACTCTTCACTGTGAGTGACTGGTTATCTGTCCAGGGTTGGTTCCTGCTTTATACCATACGCTAGCTGAGATTGGCTCTAGTGCCCCTTTTGACCCTGGTCTGGATTAAGCAGGCTAGAAAATGACATGACATTATCTAACACTTTTTCTAAGGAGACTCATGTCTTTTGATGTATACATCAAGCTGCTGGAAATGTTCTGTCAGTCCACAGTAGTCAGTGTGGTGTTCTCTACACTGCAGTCCCCCGGGGAACTAACCTGAGCTCAAAATAAGCAAAGTGCCTGAACTTACTTATTAGGAAAGCCTGCTCCAGCACAGGGCTAACCCTGGACACACTGGAAGCTACTGTGGAAAGGAGGATGGTGGCAAAATTGGATGCCTTCATGAAAAATCCCTTCCATCCCATCTGGGAGTTGTCTTGAAGCACTTTTAGCCACAGACTCATTCCACCACTGTGTGCTAAGAAGCACCTCTGGGAGTCTTTTCTGCCCATTGCTGACAATTAAATGCTTCCTTCTGACATACTCTTAAAGTTCATTGTGAAATATCTGTACAATATAAATTTATTTTTATTTATTTACTAGCTGTCCCCCACGGCTCCACTCGTGTAGTAGTGAAACA
The DNA here is from genome assembly GCF_900747795.2 of Erpetoichthys calabaricus. NCBI lineage: Eukaryota > Metazoa > Chordata > Cladistia > Polypteriformes > Polypteridae > Erpetoichthys > Erpetoichthys calabaricus. Next base: position 73,504,020 of record NC_041403.2, on the reverse strand, counting down.
GGACAAACTTTAAAAATCAACAAACAAGCGGGTATTGGTAGCTAAGCGGAGGCAAGGTATGCTCCAAAATGTGGTGATAGGTAGACCGACACAAATGGAGGCTGGCGCGTGAGTGAAGAAGGCCCACCCAACTCCCGACTCCTGATGTCACGCTTCCCCCTCCCCTCGGCCCGCAGTCTCTGTCTCGGATTAACGTGAATATATCACTCCTGCAAGAGCACTATGATTCTTAGCACGATGAGAGAAGTCGCAAAATCAACCGGAATGTTCAAGCAAATTATAAAAAAAAAAAACCGATCTAAATCTTTTAAGTAGTTTTCTCATCAAAAGCAGGCAGACAGGCAGACAGATGTTGGATTTTATATATGTATAGAGATTTACAAACCTCATTTCCACAAAAGTTGGGCCAATTTCTAAAAATACAACAAAAACTAAAATCAGTAATTTGGTAATTCACTTGAACCTATTTAACAGGCAAAAGGTCAAAGAAAAGATTTTCAGTGTTTTCACTGACAAACTTAATTCTATTTGTTAAACGTAAAGAAATTTAGAAATTGATTTCTGCCACACACTCCAAAAAAGTTGGGATAGAGGCATGTTTACCTCTGGGTCGCATCCCCTTTTCTTTTAATTACACTTCTTAATCCTTTGGGAACTGAAGAAACTAACTGTTGCAGTTTTTCAAGTGTAATTTTTCCCCATTGTTGCTGTAAGCGCTACATAAATGTAATGAATTATAATTATTATTTATTATACAAGACTTGAGCTGCTCAACAATCCATGGTTGCTGTTGTCTGATTATCCTCTTCATGATGCTCCAGACATTTTCAATAGGAGACAGATCTGGACTGCAGGCAGGACAGTCAAGCACATGGACGCTATGTCTACGAAACTACACTTTTGTAATTAATACAGAGTGAGGCCTGGCATTGTCCTGCTGAAATATACATGGCTTTCCTGAGAAAAGACGTCATCTTGACGGGAGCATTTGTCTCTCTAAAATTCCAATGTAAGCCTCCGCATCAATCGGGCCTGCACATATATATAAATCCCCCATGTCATGGGTACTGATGCACCCCCTTTCCATCACAGATGCTGGTTTTTGCATCTTTCTTTGATAACAGTCTGGATGGTCTTTTTCATTTTTGGCAGGTAGAATCAAACGTTAGTTTTTCCCAAAAGCAAGCTGAAATGTGGACTCATCTGACCACAGAACACATTTCTATTGTCCTTTAGTCCTTCTCAGGTGAACTTGGGCCCAGAGAACTGGCTGGCATTTCTGCACAAAATTGAGGTAGGGCTTCCTCTTTGCATAATACAGTTTCAGGGAGCATTTCTTGATGCAGCGATGGAATGTGTTAAGTGACAATGATTTCCCAAAGTACTCCTGAGCCCATGTGGCTATGTCCGTCACGGTAGCATGACAGTTTCTAATGCAATACCACCTAAGCGCTTGAAGGTGCACATTCAGCAGTGGTTTCCACCCTTGGTCAGGAGATTTCTCCTGACTCTCTGAATGTTATTAACTGTAGATGGTGACAGACCTAAATTCTTTGCTATCCTGTGCTGAGACATATTGTTTTTAAACTGAAAGATAATTCTCTCATGAAGTTCAGCACAAAATGGTGAGCCACAATGCATCTTTGCTTGTAAAGACTGAGCCTTTGGTGGATGCTCCTTTTATACCCAATCTTGATACTCACACCTGCTACCAGTTAACCTGCCTTACTGAAGGAGCCTTACTGAATGTTACTTGTATAACCTTTACAGTTTTACTTTGCCTCTGTCCCAAACTTTTTGGAGTGTGTTGTAGGCATCAATTTCAAAATTTGTATGTTTAACAAATACAATTAAGTTTATCACTGAAAATCTTTTCTTTGTCATTTTGCCTGTTAAATAAATGTTCAAATGAATTACTGAATTACAGATTTTAGTTTTTATTGCATTTTTAGAAAGTGTCTCAACTTTTTTGGTAATGGGGTTTGTATTTATTGATTGATTGATTGATCATATGTATTATCAGTCCTGTGAGTCTGTATCCTTGTTTTTTATGTTTCTGCTACCATATGCATTAGAATTTCCCCATGAGATTAATAAAGTTAATTTAATCTAATCTAATCGAATACTTTAACATGTTAAAAAGTGGAGAGGCAATTTTGTGTGATGAAAAACAAACACAGTATTGGGTTTATTTTACATGATTTAAGGGCCTATGATGTAGTATTTGCATATGAGACTTCAGTATGAATTGCTGAATCTAGCTAGGGCATCTCAGATGTCACTTTTGTAGGTACAATACTTGACACCAATGGTTGTAATGATTTAGCTGTTTTGAGTTCAAGCATTACTAGCACAATTGCCAGCTTGTCAGACCCCTGGATATCTGCATACAGATAGTTTGATCTAGAAATAATACTGGAAGTAAAGGTGCTGTACAGTCATGGGACTGTGGTCTCCCAGAGACGTATTTGAACAGACACCATCAGCTGAAGGGTTTGTTTTCCTCTGCTCCATTGCAAACTGGGCACAAGGTTTTTCTCAACATATTTTGTTTTTTATTTGTAACTTTTCTTTCTTTTTTTACGAAACTAATATATACTTATTTTCACATTGCCAAAGTGATCATAGACTAGTAAATACAGTATATATCTTTTTATTATCTTACTAAAGTGTATTTAACTTGACATGTATGCTTACTTGCATGTAACTATTGCATCGTTATCTATTTCTCTGTTATATTTTGTAGTAAACATTTGTGTAAGCACTCTGAACTCTCCTTATGAGAGGAGTGCTGCCTGAAAAATGATTATTTCAGTGCTGGTAGAACTGTTTAAGGACATGACAGAAATTAGTTAAATGGGAAATCTCATAGGCTGGTGTTTGGTGCATGTGTTGTCAGTGAGTGGTCCAAACAAAAGATTTGTGAAATAATTATTTTTTGTCACTGCTCCTGCAAAGTTTTATCTTGCAACAATTTAATTTCATACAAGTTTGATTCTGAACTGGGCACCTCTGAGTCGACAATCCATTTCCACCAGTATACCAGCAGTCTATATACATACTGTCTCCAAAGTTGGCAGGGCTGAACATATTCTTAATCTTCATCTCTTAGTCATAAATGTATCTGACCCATGATGGAACTGTGAGCACAAATGCCAGAGTTCAATAATGCAAAGTGCTTAGCCACAGTGGGCTGCAAGCCTACATGTAATCCATTTACGACAACTTTAGAGTAGCCAGTATAACTTAATTGTAATAATTTTTGACTTTCCTTTGCCGCTGATAATAAAGATCATTAGCTTCCTCTGCAAGGAATACTCCACCAAAAATTATTTATATTATTATAACATATTAATTTATTATATACATTACTTGAACCACATAGTTTTTAGTGGAAGTGCAGAATGGAAAGAAAGAAGTTTGACATAATAAATTGCAATGGTGACCAGAGTTGTATAACAACAAATGGTAGGAAAAAAATCCTTGGAAAAAGACGAAAAAAATCATGTTACTTATGTTATATAATTCCCACATCTGTAATCCAGTCATAATACTGAACATGTGAAAAGCTGTGCTTTTTTGCTAAAATATTCTTATACAATTTCTTCCCCAGTTATCAGCAGGCACATAAACAGGAAACCTAAAACCTCTTGGGAATTGGACTTTTTGAACTGAAGGCAGGTTTCTTGACCAAAGAATGAGAGCAAAGGAGGATATTCATTTCAAAAAGGCAGTCCCAAGTGGACATAAACATGACATTAAAACTTTTTCTCAGCCACCACTACAAAGTACCTCTGTTATGTAATATATATTAAAAAATATATCATTTTTGGGTGTAGTATTCTTTTAAATTACCTTATTTGTTTGTAATTATAAGTTTGACTTTGTAACTCTTACATAAATATAAAATCTGTATATTGTCACATATGTGCATCAGAGTGTCATCTTCCAGGCTCATCAGAGGTAACCACTACCACCCTGGGACACCAGGGGCGCAATTTCTGAGCCTTCTGTCTCTTTTACCATTTGCAACTCCTAGAAGGTGCCCATTGTGGGCAACTGACCCAGACCCTTCCATCCATGAGCTATAAAAGCAGGATGCTCCCGTAAGGAGGCATCTCAAACTGGAGATGACCCAGCTGTGCTTTCGTAGCACCGACTTTGAAGTCTGACCACTCTGCAGAGCCTTTAAATTACAGCCTATGGCTACATTTTGCTTTTATTTATTTACCTTGCTATCAAGTGCTTATTATTTTGAGCCAACTTATTGTTCTGAGTAAATATGATGTCCCAGTCGGATTCCCCAACATTTAATCTTGACTCCTGTCTTTCCCTTGACCGTCAATATATTAAAAGAATATTGCATATTTAACAACATGTACTTTTTTCATAATTGAATTTTCCTGTAGACTGTCTCTTGACTGAACAATCTAAGAAATGCCATGGTGAATTGGAAATTGACATTGCCAAAAAGGAATGGCAGAAGGAAAAAATGAGAAACACTGCTGAAAAGTCTTTAAAATTTGTTGTGTCTCAGTGCAACAACTTATTGTGAAAATGCTTTTGTCTGAATCACAATTCAGAAACTAAATCATATTGTTAAAGAGATTCTAATATACCCTAATAAAGGAAATGCCATGATGACAAAAACATCCTCCTCCATGGACTTGATATTTTCTAATTATTTTAGACAGTCTTGTGACCAGTGGCATTTTTTTACATGGAAATTGTAGTGTGACCACAGAAAGTTCCTTTAATCGTGCAGACATCTTTAACATTATCATTAACTAATATGTGCTCCTCTTTTGCTAATACCTACCAAGATCTGCAGGTTTATGCCCCATTTCTATCACAAAAAAATCATATGTTGCACAACTCGAACCCCCAACTCTGAAGCTGTCCAGTAGCAATTCTTACCATCATATGTCAGGGTTTTTGCAGGACAGAGTGAGGCCAACAAACAATTAAAACAATGAGTACATACATACATACATACATACATACATACATACTTTTTTCCACTCTAGGACTCTGCACTTCTTTAAAACATGGGCATGATACTGCTGGTGGCATCTTAAACACAGATAACCTCCTCTGTGAAGATATTGATCTGCTTTCTTTTTCTTCACAGATTCTTGTGTCTATCTTAAGGGAGCAAATGGCACTTGACTTTTCATACCTCTTCATTAGCATGCACTAAATAGTTTTGACTGGGAAAACCTTGAACCAGAAATACAAATACACCATTAAAAAAAAAGAAAATGAAAGAAGTGGTCCTAATGTTAATGCCGAGAATAAGGGGTTAAAGCCCCATTGCTAAACACACACCCAAAGGTAAGCCTAGAATAGTTCTGAACCAACAGAGCCTCATGAGTCAGGGAAAGGGCAGAGAGACAATTATAAAATAAAACTACAAGAAAGCTGCATTATTCAAGGTAAGAAATTACATTGAATCAAAAAATTTGCTGAAGAAGTTGAATTTGAGGGTTATTATAAATGTTTTAATAATATGTTAAATTGCTGAGGGAAATATATTACTTATTTTGCAGAATATCTGGTGTGATTGTGCCCCACTGGCCCTAATGCAGAACACCAATATTTTTCTTGCTAAATATTTCTTCTGTTATGCAATTAATAAACTACATCAACTGCATGAAACAGTGGATGATTGAAAATGTATCCACAGAAAAACAATTTTTCTTTTAGTGGATGGACTCTCAGTCCTGAGGATTAATTTTAGTTGTGCAGAATACCCTTATTATTTAACCACTGATTTTGATGCTGACCTGTATTTTATTCATCTCATTACTACACTATCTATGATCTGTTTTGCCTTTTTAGAAATATTTAAATATTCAATTCAAAATATTTTTGAACAGCACTCTTTCATATATTTAATATTATAATTGAACAATAAAGCACAAAATCTTACAGCATTTGCACACATGAACACACATATTAAGGTAACCATACAGTAACTCTGAAATCTCAGTGGTTAAAAATAAACTTTTTTGGTTTCTCCTTGTTTTTGACTGCAGCTTGTCCCTTGTTGCAGATTTCGCCTGTGTCTTCTTCTCATGGGTTTCCCCCCAAGTCAGATCACTATCAGGACAGCTGCCTTCAGCCAATGACTTCTTTACAACACTGAGGGGCTAGTATATTATACATGCCTGCCCAATAAGGAGAAGGTCCCTCATTTGCCCTGAGAATAACCTGAATTGTTCATGTAATTGAATCAAAAGGCCCCATAGTTATGTTGACTCCATATGCTTCACTTGGATTCACAAGGTATATCTTCTTTGGAACCATGGTTGCATTTTGCTATTAGTTAATCATCATTGGTTGTGATAGCTTGTTTCAGGCACTTTCATCAATGGTCTCTTTCCAATCTAAGGATCACAATTGACCAAACATTTTTTGAGTTGCCTTTTTTCAATACACCTGGAGCACTGTCATGCATGAAGCCATTGTGAGGCAATCAAATAATTTGTCAAAAGAATACAAACCCATAAACTAATTCATACTCCAAAATCATGCAGTGTTTTATTTTCCTGTTATCGAGTGGAGGATTGACACAGCCCAGAAATATAAAAAGTTGGGAATCTAGCTGGATTATCCCATTTAAGTTCAACCAAATGAAAACTAAAACAATGCACAATGGCACAATCCCAAATAGCCTTAATAGTTGGGAGTTAGCCATCCTTTGTGCACATCTTTGTCTAAAAAGGAATCTCCGTCTTTTGCTGTTTGCTCAGTCCAATAATAGACGCCCTCTTTCTGGGGACATCAGGTTTTATAGTACTTCAGCAGGAAAGGGTGGAATCATTTGCCTTCACAGAGCAAAAAGGAGGGAAAAGGAGACAACTTGGTTAGTGACAGCATCCCTTCTGTCCTGGGTTGGTATGACATACCTCTGATGAGCCTGGAAGGTGCTCCTCCAGTTCACATGAGTGACATTGTACTAAGGAAAGTTCAAAACAGGAAGCATTGAGAGACACTTTTACAAACCAAGTAAGCATACAGATGCACAATTGTGGCTATAATGTACACGACAGAGTGATTGCATTTTCCAGTAGGAGTTAACGGTGCTCCTGAACTACAGTATGTCATTGCAGCGTAAAACTTGAACATGTAAAAGCAAGAACAAAGATTGGAACAGCAAAATGACAGAAATATCCCACAATCTGTACTCAAATGTCATCAGATCTGAAAACTCCTCAATATGCAGTAGATGGATGGATATGCTGAAAGGTTTTCTGTATTTTACTGTTGCATATTTAACACAGCATTCTCAAAAACTGTTTAATAGAATTGGATTAAGCAGGTTTGAAAATGTAATGTTATGTTACATATGTAGCATTTTTGTAAACCTTTGCAGCACTAAGAGCTTAAGAATAAATTGAACTGAATTATGAATCCTTGAAATTACTAGATAACCTGCAACTACAGCACCTTCGAAGGAGTGTGACCTCACAAAAACAATCCATGACAATACATGTATATGTGCTGTATCCCATTACGCTTGAGTTGGTTTAGATCACCCTTTCTTCCGGAATTCCTTGAGGTTTTGGACACTTTTACAGTTTTCTTTTCATTGTCTCATTCTGTATATTAAATTTAACCAATGATTTTGATGCTGATCTGTATTTTATTCATCTCATTATCACACTGTCTATGGTCTGTTTTGCCTTTTTAGAAATATTTAAATATTCAATTGAACATTTTCTTGAATAACACTCTACACTGAATGGAGGCTCTTACATATATTATAATATTAGAGCAATAAAGGACAAAATCTTACATTATTTGTGCACATGAACACACATATTAAGGTAACCATGCAGTAATTCTGAATTCTCAGTGGTTAAATATAAACTTTTCATTTTCCCTTTGTTTAAGACTGCAACCTGTCCCTTGTTTCAGATTTCGTCTGTGTCTTCTTCTCATGGGTTTTTCCCCCAATCAGATCATTATCAGGACACTTACCTTCAGCCAATGACCTCTTAACAACACTGAGGGGCTAGTATATTATTCATGCCTTCCCAGTAAGGAGATGTTCCCCCATTTGCCCTGAGAATAATGTGAATTTTTCAGGTAATTGGACACTTTTACAGTTTTCTTTTGATTGTCTCATTCTACGTATATAATAAATGCTTAATTCAGTGTAAATTCTGTGCTCATCAGTGGCAGACTAGGCAATTCAAAGTATTTATTATTCAGCTAGAAGCAAACAACATTTTATTATGTATATTATGTGTGTGTGTGTGTGTGTATCACTGTATGTGCATGCTAACACTAATTTTATGTTTTCTAAAACTATTGAAAATTGTTCAGATTAAATCTATCTTACGCTGCAGTGTTATGTAGAAGAAAGCCAGAAAATAAACATTAGCCACAGATAATTGAATTTTTGGGGTATCTTTATATTTTAGGCAGAGGTGAAAATTGGGAAGCTTGCTCAGTTTCATAGAAAGAACAAAAGCTCTGTTTCTAGATTGTCTTTGCTTTCAGCAGCCGTGAACAGTGTCAAAGGCAAAGCTTTACCACATTAAATTTGGAATATCAGAAAAGCAATGCTGCAAATAAGTCAAGCCAAGCCAGCAATTTTCTGAACCTGACTGTAAAAAACAATACAGAAGTGCGGAAGATGAACATCTGATTTGTCACATTTGAAACACTAATGTTTAAACCAAAAGGAAGAACACATTGTAATGTGTTCATTCATCTGCATAAACACCACCTGGCCCTTAACAGGCACATACTTAAGAACCAAACTTACTGCCAGCTAGTTCAATAAATTATTATGTTTCATCATATATTTACATCCCCTGTCATCAGTGTGGAAATGTACGGGCATTAAAATAACAAACACAAGTTCCATGCTTATGTACTCCTATAACACAACATAACATTCTCAAACCCACTTAATCTAATTCAGGGTTGCTTTCACCCAGCAGATCATATCCAGTATCCAGGCAAGAAACATCCCTGGACAGGGTGCCAGTCCGTCGCAAGGCCGTTTTACTGTACAGAATGATTATTTCACTCATCAATGTATAAACAAATGCATTTTCTCAGTCTGAAGCTTCCCTTTTCAATATTAATCACTTAACGGTGTTTCATAATTCCGGGTCTGGCATATATATGTATTTTTTTTTTTTTTTTGCTTTTAACCAGGCATAGATTATTTTTTCATTTTTTTTGCTATGGCAGAAGCCAAAGCTGCTATTCTTCTGTGTGATCATGCATTTACAAAATAGAAGCAAAGATCACACATTCTGACCACTGGCTAGATGACCATTTCTATTAACACATTCCTTAATTTATTCTTATCTGGCAGTATCACAAAATGTGAACTAATCAGGATGTCTGATGTATTTTTTTCGGTAAGATTATTTTTATATATATTTTTCTAGACTTTAAAGCTATGCCTGTGACATCAAAAAGACTTTTATATTGTGTAGAAAATGAATATACTTTAAACTTGATTCAATGGCACTTTGCCTTTGATTGCACCACTGCATTAAAGTGATATCTTACTATTTCTTTGTTATGGACACGTACTTTAGGAAATCACCCCTACTTAGATAGAAGGGCTGCAGAGCCTTTCAGTGAAAGCTTTTAAGGGAAAATCAGGGATAACTTACCCTGTTCCAGTAAACACAAATGCTGCATGCACAGAACAAAGGAACAATTAGAAATCATTTGGTAAAGAAGCTTTTTATTGCTTTTGCTCTAAAGGCTTTTGTCTTTTGTTGACCTTTTTTAAAGTAGCAGTTTTCCAGAGACCTGGGGAGAAGTGGGCTTTCTGGTCTTTAATCTAAGGGTTGAGTAAAAGCCTATAGTAACTGTCTGTGGTACCACTTTAATCAACTTAATGCAGCTTGCAAAGCTGTCAGCTTTGGGCTACTACAAAGAGGCACACAGATGTAAACTCCTGAGTGGATGCTTTCACTGAGCTTTGGATGTAAAAACAGCGATCTGAGATGAGAGAGCCAGTGCAAGAAGAGTCAATGACATGGCCAGGCAGACCCTGGCAAAGAGCACAAGTGATGGTGTCAGTCGGGCTATGTCTGCACAGACCAGCTGGTCCCTCACTCCAGACCCATCTTATGTACAAGGTACATGTGAAATGAAGTGCACCGTGATGGACCTTTGTTTAGTTCAAAGGTTTTGTCGCTCTTTATTCCAAAGCTCCATTGTGAATTCACAGGCCTTAAAATATGTATCACTGCCCCTTTTATTTCAGCCATCTGAGAGAAATCAAAGGAAAAAAGTTTCTTCGAAAGTCAGTTTGAAATTTTAAGGTATCCCTGTATGTATGATATTGCACAGCTCCTCATGTTGGGTTAGTAACATCACTGTAGGCAAGTGGTTCTGCTTTTCCTATTCTGCACTTTCTGTTCATAACATTATCTTGAAAATGTTTTCAGTCAATGCTAACTGTGAGGAGAAAAAAAATTCATAGGAATTTCTTTTTTTTATTAGGGATATTATGAGGATTAAAAGGTAGACTTCAGGAAGAATAAGAAGGGCAGTTTAAAATGCAAAATTTGCATTTTTTTTGGCACAGTGGTGTTTTCAATCTCCATATTGTTTCAGAGGCAAAATATATAATGACTGTAGCCTATGTATTCTAAGCAATATATGTGCCCTGTTACATTGTAAGAACTTCCAATTGCTAAATATACAATTCACATATTTGTCTTTTTAAGAGTGCATTCTAAAGATTGCATAACTATGTTTTAATGAGTACTAATCGGCATTGACAGGTCAGGTAATTAGTATTATATGCATATTTATCAAGGCATCGACTGACAACCTTGAAGATGGATCCAGCTCATTTAACTCACAGGTAGAAAAACTGCAGAAAAAAAACAGATGGTAAGGTGTGTAGCTTGAAAAGTATGATCTGAAAGGATAAAGAAAATAAAAGTGATATGGAGAATCAGTTCAACAATCATCTGGTTTTAATGTTAACTCCATTTGCATTTGTGACTAAAGGTTTAGGCGATGTACTGCATGGGTGATTAAGAGATTTTGAGAATAGAAATTCCCACTGAGCTAACATACACTCCAATTTATTAGGTACACCTTGCTAGAACCGGGTTGGACCCCCTTTTGCCTATAGAACTGCCGTAATTCTTCATGGCATAGATTCAACAAGGTGCTGGAAACATTCCTCAGAGATTTTGGTCTGTAGTGACATGATAGCATCACATAGTTGCTGCAGATTTGTCAGCTGCACATCCCGTTCCACCACATCCCAAAGGTGTTCTATTGGATTGATGTCTGGTGACTGTGGAGGCCATTTGAGTACAGTGAACTCATTGTCATGTTCAAGAAACCAGTTTAAGATGATTTGAGTGTGTTATCCTGCCAGAAGTAGCCATCACAAGAGGGGTATACTGCGGTCATAAAGGGATGGACATGGTCAGCAACAATACTTGGGTAAGCTGTGGCATTTAAATGATGCTCAAATGGTGCTAAGGGGCCCACAATGTGCCAAGAAAATATCTCCCATACCATTACACCACCACCAGCCTGACCTGTTGATACAAGGCAGGATGGATCCATGCTTTCAAGTTGTTGATGCCAAATTCTGAATGTTGCAGCAGAAATCGATGCTCATCAGACCAGGAAATGTTTTTCCAGTCTTCTATTGTCCAATTTTGGTAAGCCTGTGTGAATTGTAGCCTCGGTTGCCTGTTCTTAGCTGACAGGAGTGGCATCCGGTCTGGTCTACTACTGCTGTAGGCAATTTGCTTCAAGGTTTGATGTGTTGTACGTTCAGAGATGCTGTTCTGCATACCTCTTTGTAACAAGTGGCTATCTGAGTTTCTGTTACTGTACCTTACTATCAGATTAAATCAGTCTGGTCATTCTCCTCTGACTGTTGACATCAACAAGGCATTTCTACCCAGAGAACTGCCACTCACTGGATATTTTCATTTTTTTGGACCATTCACTGTAAACCCCAGAGACGGCTGTGCATGAAACTCCCAGTAGATCAGTAGTTTCTGAAATACTTAGACCAGGTCATCAGGCAACAACAACCACATCATGTTCAAAGTCACTTAAATCGCCTTTCTTCAACATTCTGATGCTCAGTTTGAACTTCAGCAGGTCGTCTTGACAATGTCTACATGACTAAAAGCACTGAGTTGTTGCCATGTGATTGGCTGATTAGATATTTGCATTAAGAAGCAGTTGAACGAGTGTACCTAATAAAGTGACCAGTGAGTGTGCAGTAAACCAATATAAATTGAAAATGTTGATATTATTAGAAAGAAATAATGGAGAGATTAGTTATGGGGTGGCTTGATGGCACAGTGGTCAGCACTGTTTCCTCACGTCTGAAGATAACCTGGGTTTCATTACCAGACTGTTCACTGTGTGGAGTTTGTTTGTTCCCCCCACTTCCATGTGGATTTTCTTTGTATAATCTTGTTAAACGTATTTTGAATTATTTGCTAATTTTAAGTGATATAAGTTAGTGTGGCTTTTTACATGGTTGTGTACTGTGATGTTGAGTTTCCACCTTGTGCCCAATGATATCAGAATACACTTTGATTCCCTATAAACCTATAATGGAGAATATGGGTTCAGAAAGAGGATACTTTTGACACATTAATGGCAGCTTGGCTGGTGAAAGTGCAGTGTTTGAGGAAGTAAGAAAAATATCTAAAAAAAAATCCTTTGAAGTCTGAGGTGACACCGCCGACATACATGCTGTAAAAGAAGGTTGCATCTGAGTATGTTTTCAGGCTGTTTTACTGGTTGATTATAAATTTGTGGTTAGATTGATCAGATCTCAATGATCTCCTTTTCCATCTTAAAGATCAGGGCATTTCTTTGAATTTACTACCTTTTGTAGTTTCCTTCATTTTTAAAGGCTGTTTATACACAGAAGTGATCCTATATAAAGTAATGTAGTTCTTGAGGATTCAGCAATCGTATGTGTTTATGTATTCATTGAATTCAGCCCAATATCCAAAGACAAAACAACTTTTAACATTTGTTTTTGTTTGTAAATTGATCTCCAGTGGGTGCATTGCCACTGTGCATTATTGACTATTTCCTCATACTGATCCGGGTCCAAACTGGAATATGCTGTGTTTCTTAGAGATCCTGAAAAGTACTCAGCATTAGAACACTTTGTGAACATTTCAATCACCAGAGCCCTTGTGCAGTGAGCTTGTTGCAGAGTTGTCTGAACAATTCTAGCAAAATCAGTGGCAATTTGATTTGCTTTAAAATTTACTTGGCTTCTACTAAGGAAGCCACAAAATAGGACAAAAAGAGAAAAACTAACAAACTGGAGAAATATATTTAAGTTATGGTAAAAATGCCAGTTCTCCCTAACCTCATGTGTTTTATAAATCAGTGCTTTAAAATATTTTTGGAAATGTACATCTGTACCCTAGAATTGAGACTATACAGCTGGGACATGGAATGAAAAAAATGTGAAATCATTTTATTAACAAATGCTTTAACACTTAAAAATGCAAGTAAAATGATGTTTTATCTGTTGCATTTTTATAAAATGCTTAAATAAGAGATATATTATTTCTGAAACATAGTACCAGAATAGATTCTGTAAAGGACTGAAAGCAGTAATTCCTACAACTGCTGTCTTTTTAACACGAACATGACAGAAGGATTTGGTTTAGGTCAGGTTGGTGGCACAATATTATAAAAAAAACTCATTCTTGTAACACAGATTTTGTCAGTGGCTCTGGAGAAAATATAATCAGAAAAGAAAACAGGGCAAAATGGCACCAAAGCAGAAATTTTAGCCCTTATCCAATTTGAATGCTAATAATTCAGGTTTTGATATGATTATCATAGCTGAATTTTTTTTTCTGCTGGTCCACCATCACAAATTTAAGAATAAGACCCTAATAATGAAGGTAATACCCTGAAGTTTCAGAGTTTGTAGTGAAGCAGACATATTTACAGAACAATCTCTCCATCATCTTTGTATTCTGTATTGTCCTTTCATGTTGCTTCTGTATCAGAAAGTAAAAGCCAGTTATTTTGTCTTCACCTTTCAAATGCAAATATTTCATTTCTTTCTTTCCCATGGTTGCCCATCACTTATTGCGACTTTTGCTTGCAATATCCTGATATTATTTATATCTTGGATTTTAAGGGTAAAATATCAATGTTGACCTGTGTGCAGTCTACCAATATTATTGTTGCTCAAGATTTGCTTTTGTCTCGGCTCCCATTCCTTAATGTCACACAAACAACACCCATGTGCCTCGCACCACAAATTTAATTGCACCATGTCACCATATCTGTTTTTGTTTAGCTTCCTATGTATTGATCAGAATCCTTTGGAATCAATGATTCATGTGTTTAGTTTCAATATTTTTTAAAGTTCTTTCTAGGGCTTGGTGTATTCATCAGAATGAAAATCTTGCTTGCAACTGTGAATGTCATTTCACAATTAGTGGGAATTTAATTTTAATTAGACAGAATGGAAACAACATATTAAAAGCCTTCATTTATTTGGGAATTTGCTTATGGAAGCTGGCAGTCAGCCAGACGCTCAGGTTTTAGTGCTCCATTTTCTTTGAAATAAAGCTGCAGATTCTTAATCCACGCTGTACATAGGTCCCGCATTTAATAATGTCTCCAAAGAGAATAGACTGCCTCCTAATGTCTAACTTTATAAACTACAAAAGTTTCAATAATGGCATTATAGCAGACCTTGAAAACTGAGATTCTTCATATTTTAATTTTTCAATTTTAATGCATGCTGAAAGCTAAGGATATCCTTATATTTTCTTTTTTTTTTTTAAAGGAGACAGCCGTCTGTTCAGTTCCATTGATAGCACAGAAATCCATACAATGTGGATCATTCTATCTGGACTTCTCTCTTTATCAGTGGATTAAGGGTTTTTCATCCACATTGTTTTCACACCACTGAACTCAAGAACAACACACTCAATTGAGTTTGTGAGCTGCTTAAATGGAGCAGTCTGAAGTTTTGCACCCAGACATGGGACTCGTGCGGAAGAAAAAGCATTCTCTGCTGAAACTGAACAAGATACAGGAATGGGACCTTCTTGTGTCTCTTTAATTTTCGTATATTTAGCCTAATGGAGTGGACTGCTGCTGTGGTTTATTCCAATACAGATAAAGACAAGAGGAGCCTTCATTTCATTTTAATTTGATTTCAAGCTATCAGATATCACCTGTCACTGATAGCACCTTCCTGCTTTTTACAGCTCTGGATCAGGTACAACAAGGATGTGAAATCCATTTTGTATTTGTATCCATTTGCTATTGCAAATTGTTTTTTCACAAAATTATTTGGCAAAATGAAAGACCTGGATTCTCTTTCAGCAATTTTTTGAAGATGTCATATCGTAATTGGTTTTAATATACACCTCGGTTTGCTATTTCACCCTCACATTTCACAGTATTTTCATTGGTGACGAATCTAGGAACACTGCAAAACTCTTCTTCTGGGTGAAATAGTCTCAGATCCCTACTTTGTCTTCTCTCCCCAGCATAGCTTCTTTTTCTGTATTGCAAAAGGTGCATTGTTTGTTATATTAAAATCTGATGATAATTTTGCATTCAGAAATGGTCTTGAAATGAACATATTTAAGATAGTGATCATTAGTAGGAAAAAATAATTATGTGTGTTTGAAATGGTAGTATGCACTGGAGTAAAGAGAATAAGATTGTGATTACTTACTTAAATCAGTTAACATAAATGTAAATAACCGAATTATGATAGGGACTCCAAAAGTTAATACATTAATAACTATGTTTTATTTACTGATACATTAAGCTTCATACAGCATTTGCCGTAATTACTATGACCCATCTTAACAAAACACACACCTGTTCAGCATTAATGTACTTGCATTCAATATACAGCAGCTGTCAACAGCTTTTTTATCAATGAGATCTTTCATTTTATACAGCGGTGGCACTTACAATCAGAAGTAGGTTTAAGGGGAGAAGATCATGGGTGATGTGGTGATGTCAAACAGGAAGAAAATATGAGAGTTGCTACAGAGTTTAAAGAAACAGCAGCATAATCAAAATACAAAGGAGCAAAAACGGTGAAAATGTGACAACTTGCATCTGGTTTAAGACATTATCCTGTCCTCAGAGTATTAATGTATGAGTAGTTCAATGTGGGCTTTTTGCTGCAGGGGTTATAGTCATCTGATTTTAAATAAAGGATACTTACTTGTTTGATATATAAATATGTTTTCTAGATATTAATAAAATAAGCATCCTTTTTAAGTTAACTGAGCAAAATTTTAATACATCTGTAATAAAATGAAGTTATGTACTTTTGTAGGGTTATTCCTGTAAAAATTGAGGTTGCTGTCAATTAGTTTCATTACAGACACCTTCAGAAGCGAGTCAACCCATTGTTAACATCTGCTACCTCACAGGTTCAAAGATCTGGGCTCAAATTTGGGCAGAGTCACTGTCTGTGTGAAGTGTGCACAGTCTTCCTCCAGTTTTTGTACCACATCTGGGAGGTTAAATCGCCACTGTCAAATATCCCAATCTGATTGCATGATGATGTTTCATTGAGTGTGCTCTGCAATAGTCTGGCATTCCAATAGAGTTATTTCCTATCTTCTGGTCAGTTTTGCCAGGGTAGGCTCCAGCTCTATGCAATCTCAAATTGTTTTTATGAATTACAAAATAGATGTGGTGGTAAATCATTAGAATCATAGCAGCAAACAACAAAGACAAAAAATGCATCAATCCTTACAAGATACAGTCATCCAAATCAGTAACCCTTTTTATTTCTTGCCTTTAGGAGCGAGGGCTTTCTAGGTATCTCTGGTCATCTGCAAAAATGCCAAGGAAATCAGGGATTTGTCAGAATAGCAACATGTTGCTTTCAAAACACACCCATACTGGTGAGATGGTTATTAGAAAAAGGAAATTAACGACCTGCCAAAACAAAAAGACCTGCTGACTAGACTAGACCTATATCCCTCAGGTAGTTTGCAGTGTCTAGCTTGTTGGGTGGATTTTTCATTTGCACACCTCCAAAAACTACAGTATTCTTCCTCTCATTTATCATTGTTCTCTCTTTAAAGGCTTTCTTACTTCTTCCAGGAGCCCTTGGCTAGCTCTCCTAGTAAACTGTGTTCCCCTGATGTGGTGGTAGACCTTAAAGTACATTCAGATTCAGGGTCAACCCTATACAACTACAGGCCAACAAAATTAGGGCACCCCTCCAGTTTTCCCAGATGTTTTTGCACCCCTGAACCCAAGCAGGTTTCCTTAAACAGGACTAATAACCTAAGCAAGAAAGTATACTTTTCACATATTAATGTGAAGATTGTCTAGTGATGATCTACTAGTTCTTCATGACCTCACTCCTTGTGTCTGACACACTCAGAGGTGTCAGTTTCAGACCACCACTCAAAGTGACAGGGCCAATCATTTCTACCAACCTCTCCTGGCTGACCATATTGATGTGCAGTAGTGTACTTTGGCTATCAGGGTGGATTTCTCTATCTTGGTAAGATCTTTCTAGAACTCATTTCCCTGTGTTATCCCATTGTCATTATTGCTCCTGACTGTTCCACGCCAAATGAAAAATCTTTATGTATTTTACAGTTACTTTGCCAGTATAGGTGTGATCATAATTATTTTTTAAATTGCGTTCCTAGTTTAGGACAAAATTGTTGAGCATTATCAATAAATTCTATCATTTACATTTGAATCCAATGATTCTATTATTTACCTTTGATTCAAACAAATTCCTCCTGTGGGGATGAGTGGCAGAACTGGTGTGTGTAAATTGTAGAATTCTGTGAACTACAATTAATTTAAATTCATTAGGCCTATTATGGGAAAGGTTCTTGTGATTTTCTACCTACATTAGTCTTTCCACAATCATACAAGGACACTCTCCCACATTGATTACCTTATGTATATTCATCTAGTGCAAGAGCGGTTATTGGGGATGGCAAGTGGGGCGACCTCCTCAGGTCCTGTGTCTATGGGGGCCCCTGCTTTTGAGGTCCGCGTGTCCCGTTCGAGTGGACAAATTCTGTACATGTACGTCTTTGAAAACATTCCATAGTCCGAATATTAATACACAAAAACATGTATCGCTAATGATAACCGACTGACATGACATCAACGTGAGTTGACTATGACATCCTGCATATCAAGACTCAGGGTATACTTGCATTTTGGATACTTTTCTAGAAGAGGCCCTGCTAAGTTCCCCATGACACCACATTGCATTTTGCACTGTCATGGTATTGTCATGAATTATGAATTGCACTTTTTTAATAGATTATATCATATTTTGATAAAGTCCGTATGTTATCTTGCAAAAATTTAGCTGAATACTGTTTTGAGAATGTCAATATTATTTTTATTAAATTCGCATGCAAGTTTATACATACTAGTAACAGCATTTGACGTAACCAGCCCCATGCGAGGTTGGTTAGCCCTAGGCCTCGCCCACTCATAAGGCCACCTCTTATCTAGTGTAAATGGACAAAATCATGTATTTACATGCATTACCAAGGTGGGCTTAGTCATTTGATATTTAATTTGTTGTGCCTAGCTTCTTGCAACCCTGTGGTGGTGGAAAAAGTGGCTTTGAAAGGTGGATAGGTATTAAGAATTTTGCTGTTCCACAGAGTGCTGCTAAAGTGGAAGAGGTTATTCATGGCATGATAGAGGTTTCAATATTTCTCTTTTTTGTGCTTGTTTAAAATTTTTCACCACTATTAACTTGAAGACCAAGACATAAGAGAAATTCTTAATTGTGTTAACCATATTATTTTTAATGTCTTTTAGCGCTTGGCTTGATAAAATGTAATGTTAGATGATCTGGTTAACTGTACATATTTGTACAGTATTTTCTTAGATTATATTAATTTTTAGAAACCAGGTATGTAGTAGTGTTAATGAGGTTTGTTCTGTAGCACTGCTTTATCACGAGTCAGTTTCTGAGTTGGAGCACAAGGGCGCATTCTGCGAGACCTTGGTTCACAGTTTCATTTTATGCTTACAGATGCATTGGGCCTTCTAGCTTGATGGACCAATGTCTTTGTACACCCTGTGTTGTAGTGATGGCTTTTCTTGAGTTTATAGTAATTCAGTGGTTTACTGTCGCATACTATTGTGCCACATGACACTTGCTGGGACAATGCAGGCATACCAATACTTAAATCACACCTCCTGTAATCACTGTGCAGTCATTCTGTCTTAATTCACAAATGTATGTAAACAGGCTCTTGGCACATAGTCACTGTTTGCTTACTGATTTGCTTTCTTGATTCCTGAGCCTCTGTATTTTCTCTAGCTTAGTGTCTTTCTTGTTTTGCTCTTTGTTTGTTTTTCCATGACCATCTTTGCCTAGCCCCTTTTGCCTGAACTCGATGTTTTCCTTCCTTGCTCCTTTTTATTCATTCTTGGTTATTTAAATCATTGTCCCTGAACTATTACTTTTTCCCCAAATATCTTCCATTTGCCAGCTTCTCATTTTTGAACCTGCCGTGTCATCAATGCCATGGGCAATTTTTGTCTTCTTACTCTGAACAATGTCTTTTTTTTTAATCAAAGTTGTTCCTGTATGAAGTGCGGTATACACGAAAAAATTTAATATTTGGGTATTTCAGTTTTGCATTTCTATTAATTTTTTAACCTGCCTGTGTCATTCAGAAAGACACAGAACTTTTTGACTAATCCCAAATCAGACTCAAGTCAACTTCTGATTTAAAATGATGTATTTAAAGATAATACCATTTTCTTTTCAAACTGGCAGTGGTGTTGCTGTTTTATCAGCTTAATATACTTTGTAGTTAATGAAAAACACAGATCATAATCGAACTCCGCTGCCAACCATGGCTCATAAGCTCAATATTTAGAACCTGCTGCACCCAGCCTTTTTATGTAACAAAGAAATTAAACCTTGATAACCAATAACTCAATTGATTTGATTTGTTATTCTTTAATCCCTTGAAAAGCCTCTAAAGGTTAACAAGCAGCTCTCTTGGGCAACTATTCTGATTACTGTGCCGTGGTACCCGCTGTGGATTGCTACAAGCTCTGCCGACCTTAGCAAAAGGGCCAGTGATTCACAGGGCAGAAAATGTGTTTCCAGCAAACATCCATCATTTCTTTTATTTAATCACAGCAGAGAATTGTAAAGGTGCAACAATGTTTGAATTCAGCATTTCACTGTGAAAAGAAAAGCAATTCAACACAAACAGCATATTTATAAACTGGTCAGTGAATCTGCTGAGTTGGAGCTGCATTGGCCAGATGAGCTTCCGTTGTTCCACTAACTAAAAGGAGAAAGGAAGAGCGAAAAACAGACACAGTTTAATTATGCTAAAAGAATGAGCTTCAATGGTGTTTTTTTGGTTCTGCAACTGTTATATGTTCCTGTACTGTGAGCTGCTTGACCTCCTGATCACAAAGACCAAGACTCACCATAGGGGCATCATCACATCCCTTACTTTCTCATTAGAGAATGTTTAATTATGGCACAGTGGTAGAAAGAGTTGCTCAGATGGAAAACAATGATGCGAATATCCATATATTTGCATAAACCCATGCGAGAACAGCCCAAGTGCTGCCAAATTTGCATTTTGCAATGCAGATCCAATTGTGTGAAATTTTTTGACGTTAATGCAAGAATAGCTTGAAGGCTGAGTTCAGATAACTATTCGAATTTTATTTTAGGAGAAGCCTTTTAAAGGCTGCTTTTGTTTATCGTTTCTGTAGGCAGGGATGCTGAACCATGAATTATATGTAATGGCTTGGAAAGGACAACCTTTCTTTTGCTTTTTCATTTATTTAACTTTCAATTTTCTTTTTGTTGGAATTCTCAAAATGCATTTAAAATCAAATTGTAATGGGACTATTTGTATACTCACAGAGTACGCCATTTTTGCCTGGATGTTTATATTGGCAAACTTGCAGCATAATCATTCAGCATTGCAGGCTTTTTTTGTTGCCATGAGTCTTGTGCAGATGGCTCTGGCCAAAAGAACAAAGTGATATTTTGAAATGTTAGCCTGGCAATGTTAAATAAGGAGTAACATTAAAATGACTGCATACCTATAGGTAATCAGCAAAAAGCTGATTAAGTAGCTCGGCAGCTTTTTCCCTTGCTGAAGTCTTTGTCAATGTATAAAACATATTAATCTCCATCTAGGATAATGACAGGATGAGCGTCTCTTCAGGATTCTTTTGGCTGTGACTTTTGCCATCAGAATCATAAGCATATTACAGAAAGGAAATTAGTAATATCCTAGGAGAAATATAATTCCTTTGCAAGGTTTATGTGATCATTAATAATTTTTTCCATCCCTTGCTTGTTAGGCTGGCTGATGCAAAGAGATGTAAAAAGCTGGGATTTTAGATGCTGCCAGCTCACTCACAGACATACGCACACACACACACACACACACACACACGCACACACGCACGCGCGTGTTCATATACCGAGGACCACAGA
Organism: Erpetoichthys calabaricus; assembly: GCF_900747795.2. NCBI lineage: Eukaryota > Metazoa > Chordata > Cladistia > Polypteriformes > Polypteridae > Erpetoichthys > Erpetoichthys calabaricus. The sequence continues at coordinate 73,482,530 of NC_041403.2, read as the reverse complement.
CGGAAATTTCTAATGCAGACATTCTAATCCCTGCCCGCCTAAACGCCCTTCAAGTAATTCACTGTTTTTAACTTTAATTCTAATTCATGGAAAACTGAATTGTGGATATAAAAACTAAGTAAGTGTGCAGCTCATTCCTTTTGCATACACACACACACACACACACTTAGAATTAGGGCAAATTGCTTGCCTTGTGCTTCAGGCCAATCATTTTATTAACAGACACTAGATGCATTATTCTGAATTTCAAGCTTTGTGTGCAAAATGCACTTGATTGATTAAGCAAACACTGACAATCGTGTTTATTATATTCACATTACCCTTGATGCTATTTTATACAGTTATAAGCAGACTTTAGAGATTTATTTAGAATAAAGATGATGGAATGAACAAATGTAGTTTTTATTTCATTGCATCTTCACATTAAAAGGACAGTAAGTGACGGTTTGCAAAATGAATTAGCATTATTAAAATAAAATTATTTCACCACATTATACCATAAGAAATAGTTATTTAAGCACACCATATGCACTGATATTTCTGATCACTCAAAAATTTCAATACAGACTCATTGTGGCATTTGACTTTGCTATTAAAAAATAATTTTAAATGCTTTTTGAGATGTGGAAACAATATAAATGTAAATTTTCATCATGCTGGAATGAATTAACCCATTTGTAAAATTCTGTGAATAAGTACAGTAATTACAAACAACCTTTAATATGTTGTGGAACATGGCCCAGACACAGACAGGCAGACACCGTAGGTACAAAACCCAACACACGTTTATTCATATTTAACTATTATTTACAGTGCGCACAACCCCAAAACTCCCCCAAAGTCCAGGCCTCACAATCTCTGGTCCGCCTCCACCCCTCTCCTCCAAGTCTTTGTCTCTCATCCTCCCGACTCCAGCCATCGAATGGAGGGAGGTGGCCCCTTTTAGACACACCTGGACGTGCTCCAGGTGCCTCCCGATTAGTACCGACTGTGCACCTGGAAGCAATCCGGGTGTCCCTGGTCTTCTTTCCCTCAGCACTTCTGGGTGTGGCAGAAGTGCTAAGGGCTAGGGCTCGTCAGGCATTGGGGTGCCCCCTGGCGGTGACCATGGGCCCCTATAGGGTTGAGCTTCTAAGCTCTGTTCCCGTGGTCCCCAAAGCCACCAGGGCGGTCACCCCCTCGTGGTCTGGAGGAGACGTAAGCTCTCCTCCGGTCCTCCTGGATGTCCTGGCTGGGTACCATCCCTAGCCACTCGCCACAATGTATAGTACCATCTTTCTTTAATGAATGCCATGATTAGATACCTATCTATTTCTGATGTATACTTCACTTATTAATATATATATCTAAATCCTTAACTTACTTTATGTTTTGTAAATTTGGAGCATATTCAAGCAAAGTGGTTTGTTTAGGCCCACTTAGTGTGTTGATGGCAGGCCTAATATTTTAACTTTTAAGTTTAAAATGTATAAGACCACACAGACTAATCTTGACATTACAATGAATATTCTTTTAAGAAATAATATAAATGCTGAAATTATTAAATGCTATCAGTCTTCTAAATATTTTATTTTTCAATGTTTGAGATAAAGATGGACATTTTACTTTTAGCACTTGGTGCAGAACTGAAGCCATCACTGGTATAGGCACCAGCCCATGCCAAGGTCAATTCACAGACACACAAATCTGATTTGAATTCACTAATTAATCTAACAAAAGTTAAACTGGATTAAAAAAAATGTAAGAAACGCAGACACAAGGAGAATAACAAAACTCTTCATACTGTAGATAACAGACGAGGGCTTCCCACCCAGAAGGGTTGATCTATGAGGCAGTAGCATGAACCACTGTGTCACAATTCTGCTCATGTATTTAGAAATAAAGCCTGAAAATGTAATTTTGCTGGCAGAAATTATACATTTCAAAAAGTGCTTTTAATATATCATTTGTATAAGCTAGTTTACTGTTATGTATTATGTATAGTGAACATAATGACTGCAAAGTTAATAAAGCAAAGTTAAGTAAGGTTTAATAATTACTGGTGCATTTACTTCAAGGATGTGTTATTTTAATTTGATGCTGCTTCAGATGTGTTGTGGCTTAGGTTTGAATGTTGGTGCGGCCAATGGATGTGTGGAATTTGCTTGTTCTTCCATGTCTATGTGAAGCTTTCTACAACTGCTATAGCCTTCCTCAGGCATCCCAAGGCCTTTTAAGTTAAGTAAGTTAGCTTGGTGTAAGTGAGTGCATGTGTGTGAAAGTTTGCCCAGTGATTCACCAATATTCTGCCCAGAAGTATTTTCTGCTTTTTCAACCTAACTTTTAAAATATGCCTGGTCCTCATGAATTTGAATTGGGTACTGAAAATGGATGGATGGATACATAGATGGATATTTGGATGTGCATCAGCACAGAAAAAGTATTCTTGGCAATCTCATTCCCTTAGTTTAGCAGAGAGTGTATAATAATTGTGCCTGAAATAATAAAAAGCTAGCATTTAAGATGGCTATTAATACATAACTACCCTCCATTTTAAAATAAAATTATAAATTAAATCCGAACTTTGATGCATAGCCAAATGTTCACTATGTCAGGTTCGCAAAGAAGAGTAGACTGTAGAATAAAACAAAAAGTATAATTTCATGGCAAGTAATTTAAAAACCACAATAGCTCATTCCTCTAGTGTCTTATGAAGAATTTACTTCTGAAAACTTGTCAAAATAAAATTCATGTATTGCTTTATTTTGGAGACTGGAAAAATATCCAAAGATTGCCTTTGAATAAGGACTTTATTAAAAGACAATGAAAGTACTTGAAATGCCATGCTTCTCGTATTAGAACATATAGAAAACACGAGCTCTACTGTGCATCATTTTTTATTCATGATAAGAATGAATTGTCAAAGGGTGTTGATAGAAAGAGTATGAGGGAAACTTAATGTATTTTATGTTTGCAGTCCACTTACTAATATTTGGAGTTGACTTTGATATAATGTTTCTGGTAACTTTGCAATTATTTAAACACTACAGATTTTTTAACATTGCATAATCATATACACAAACAGGTTACATTTACTTTAAGCGGAAAATGTTGTATGATCAATTATTTACTTTCTTATGCTATAGTTATCTAATGTTTTGTTGTATTTAACAAAAAAAAGTAAAGTGGTGCCTTACAGTTTCAACCAATGAAGTGTTCTTTCATTAAAAGTTAAAAATGTCTCTTTTTGATATTTTTTCCTTTTCAGGTAGTGAGTGTCTGATTGGAATAATAAACACTGTGAAGAGTTTTGGTAACTCTCAGGTCCATGACCTGCTGGAGCTGTTCACTGCCTTGTGGACCCAGATGCTTCCCCCACGGGCATTATGCTACATTGCTAGCTATAGGGGTCACTGTGGTACACTCTGCAATGCAGCTCCTTCTTGATCTCTCCTCTGATCTCCTTTGCAGCATAAACTCCATTCAGTTTTATCTCAGAGATCACTGCTTTCTAATTCATTTTGATATACTGCATAATTACCAATGAATGATGCATCATTTTCCTTTTGCTTTCATTGCATCTTTTCTGACACACTTTAAATCACTAGAATAGCTAAACGCATATTTTTTAAATTTCAGATTTTCATTGCTTAATCCACACCATTTACCCAAAAGCAATATGCACACCAATGTATTTTTTTAATGTAATGGCTAGTATCCCATAACTCACACAGAGATATACATATGTAGCATTAGCTATATCCACTAAAGATCCCATTTATTTACTTAAAAAAGAATTCCAAACTTGGATTTGTACATACTTACTGTAACTAGAAAGCTGCATGAGTAAGTCTAATATTTTCTTTTTGAATATTAGTCAGCAAATATTTATATAGTGCATTGTCAGCAAAGCATGATAAATAATAAGCATGTAAATGCACAGCTCTGGCTCCCACCCACTTGATTTGTTTTACTTTTAAAAGCTTTTGTTGTTTACTGAATGTTAGCTCTTATCCTGTGGAGAACACGTCCATGTCTAATCTAATACTTCTGCTCTGTAATTACCATTGATGTATATCGAGACCTGCTGCTCTGCATCGTTCATCTTTAACAGGTTTGGCTCTAAAGTAAATTGATACAGCCAATAAAACTTGACAGGAACTGCATTTTAGCAAGGAAATTTGTAATGGCATGACAATATTTACAAACTAGGCGAAATCATTCGTTGGTGTTGTCCACTTGCTTGCCTGTTGTTTTACCTGGCTTATCTAAGCACTTCTCAAAAGTCTGGAGAGTACATGTTTGAATGTAGTGTTTGCTCAGGAGCTCCTAGAGTTTGTGATGCCGTTCTTGCTGATGCAGGATTGAGCACACTTTTAAAAAGCTTTATGCTTTTGCAGTATGAATTTAGAATAGTGATTGTTTAATCAGGCTTTTATTATGCACTTATTTGGGTATTGCTGTTGCTTAGAACATCATGTATTAGCAGCAAAACATGCCTTATGATGTCTTATGTGCTAATTAAATACCCAAAACTGTAACAATTTCTAACAGTGACTGCATAATTAAGCTTTTATTCTGTACTTATTATGGGCTTATTTGGGTGTTAGTGCCGCCTGAGCATGATGTATTAGCAACAAACTGTTTCTTGTAATGTCCTAAGTGGTAATTAGCTTCAAATATGGGCATAATAAATTACCTAACAATACAGTCACTTTTCCAAACCATTGTCATTTTTACTTTGTATATGTTTACTATATTAGCATGAGCAAAGCTTAATAACTATTATTGAAATTGCTCAGGTTCCACTCTGTCTTATTCCAGTTACTAAATTGCACTTTGTGAAGTGTTCTATGGACAACAGCAAGCATTTTAAGTAGTATCTCAATTGAAAATGTCCATCTCAGTCCATTTGAGGATGCCATCATTTGGAGATTGCTGAGGCAAACAAACACATTAAATGATGACAGAACATATTACATCACAACATTCACTATGTCATTATGTTACATTATGATCCTGATGACAAAATTAAAAAAAAACTGAATAGACTGGAAAATTTAAGGAAAATGTACAGTATATGAAGCCTCTTAAGTCATGCAAAACAATCTAGGCAAAGAACCTCTAGCCATAACTGATAAGGCTGATGCATTTCCAATGATACATTTTTACTTTTCTGTTTTTACCTTTTAAAGTACGAGCACTTTGTAGTGCTGAATACACACTTGGTTAAAACGCATTGGGGCAACGTTTAGTGGCATAGTGATGGACATGGACATTCGATTTCGGGAAGTTTCTGTGGTCGATCACCAGTATTTCCAAAATATATAAAAGATCACTTTTCACATTTGGTTACAAAGACACCACCCAATACGTAAATGGAAAAGAATAAAACATGATTTCCACTGTTTCTGATTTTTTCTGAGTGACGGAAACTATGATGTGTTTTAGCCACTTCTTTTATTATGTTTTAGATTTAGTCTTTAAAATATAAAGATGGCTGAGAGTGGTAATGACAGCTCAGCAATTCCGTGGAAAATTTTGTGGTGTCAACCGGGCCATCCCATTTGTTATCTGGATATAGGAATGTAAATCTAAGAAAACAAAAAATAGATGCTCACAAGCGTTGTCCTTTCAGCAGAATTGTTGTAATAGCTACTGAAGCTTTGTCTCTTCTAGCAGAGCTCCACTCACAGTTGCTCTGGCCAGTAAATGATGCCTCCTTCCTGGATGTATGGGGCGGCTGGACTGGAAGGAGAGGGGTTAAATACCTTCCTTGGGTGGCTTCTCGGCGGTGTGGGGAAGAAAGGAGATAACATTGTTAGTGGCAGCGCCCCCTCTTGTCCTGGTGGGCTATTACATACCTCGACTGAGCCTGTGAGGAGGTCCTCCAACGTGCATGCGTGACAATATAGTATCTTTAATCACATTCATTTGTGACATGGCGATTGAGTGATCTTCTTTGCTTCCTCACAGCTTTAGGACTACCATTCAAGTGTTTTGTGTCTTCGTCAGTATTTTCTGGCAGTTCTGGTTTCTTCCTTCATCTTAAAGATGTCTGTATTAGGTTTACTAATGTCTCTAAAATGGCCCAGAGTGAGTAAAGGTGCTTTGAAATTGAAAAAACTAATGGACAAATGGTCTAAAAGCTGTAGTTTTAAAAAAAAAAAGCAATAATAAGTACTTTTAATGGATAAAAATAATTGTGTTTAAGTTGCATTTTAGCTATAATTTTACTTAAATAATTGTATATCTTTTGTATAGACAGCTTTGTAACTGGATAATATATAACATTGAGTGACAGTAGTATGCAGTCATTAAAGATCAGGAGAAGTAACCATAAAGTCACAGGTTTATTTCCTAGGAGAGACCACTGTCATCTTGCCCATGGGTAAGATGCTTATTGTGCAAAAGCAACAAGTAACTGGCCCACCTGGGTAAACTGTATGATGGAAATCCATCCATCCATCCATTTCCCAACCCGCTGAATCCGAACACAGGGTCACAGGGGTCTGCTGGATCCAATCCCAGCCAACACAGGGCACAAGGCAGGAACCAATCCCAGGCAGGGTGCCAACCCACCGCAGGACACACACAAACACCAAGCACACACTAGGGCCAGTTTAGAATCGCCAATCCACCTAACCTGCATGTCTTTGGACTGTGGGAGGAAACCGGAGCACCCGGAGGAAACCCACACAGACATGGAGAGAACATGCAAACTCCACACAGGGAGGACTCGGGAAGTGAACCCGGGTCCCCAGGTCTCATACTGCGAGGCAGCAGCACTACCCACTGCGCCACCGTGCCGCCCAAAATGCAACAAGTTATAATTTAAATATTTAGTCACTCATTAAAATAATCTATTAAAACTCATAGCATCATATTCACAAACTCACTTAAAGCACTCCAGCAATGATCCTGACAATTGGCCTAACATGCACACCTTTAACACGTGGGAGAAAGACTGGAGAAAACCCATATAGACAGTTTGTGAACATGCAAACTTGACACAGGCATGCTTCCAGCCTTGATCCTGAACCTGCTTACAGGCACCAGCTTCCCCTGACCCTATAACACAAAAGGTGTGCTAATTTGTTTAAACTGAACAATGCAATGATGCCGTTTAAGAAATACAGCTAGTTTGAGGCGGAGATCTTGCAGTTAATTCACACATTGGTGTCAGTGGCTTTGTTTTATACACCAAGTGCCCCCTTGTGACTCCTTTAGCTGCATGACTTCTGTTGGGGACCCTTAGACACACATTTATTGCATTAGGGAAGTTTTCATCAGGATTCCATGTAACCAGCCTTGGGGCTGACTGACCTCTTTGCAGATTCACTGAGCAGGTTGCTTGCAATTCATTTGGGTTAATGTCTTTAGTGCATTTCTATGCTGCAGCACTTTATATACTCAAGGAAGTGTAACACAAAGCGAGCTTTCCAATCTGATATTTTCAGTCTGGCACCCTACGTCTTCTGGCCCTTGGATCATTTTTCACCCTACCTCTACTTATCAGGTTTCCGTTTGTTTATGTGTATTTGTTACTTGCATGAGAAAATTAAACTGACTTTTCTCAGTTGTAACAATAACTCATAAAGCACAACTTATTTAATAAGCAGGTGCTTCTAATGTATTATTTTATAGTTAAGTGGAAATGTGTGCCTCAGCAGTTATGGCAATGCTTAGGAAAATACAGTTGACTGACAGCTGATCCCAAATGCCTAGTCTCTGCACAACTTCATTATCCTGGCTTACAACACATTGCTAAGCTTTTAGAGGGTCTTACTCCTGAAAAGAGAACAGCCTGGTCGCCAAAGTTTTTTAAATCTAAAAAATTAGTGCACTGGCATGAAGCAGTCCTCAAAGCTGGGCCCCTAGCAGTGAACTAGCAGAGTATTAAAATTTAAATTCAACTCTAAATAACCAATATAAAAGCTACTTCTGTGTGCTGTCACCCTTGTGCATGGGATGGTAACAGGGAGAAAACACCCTGATTAGCGTTTAGAGCAGACCACTACACTGTGTAGTGTTCAATACTTTAGTGCTTGATTATAAACTACTGAGGCAGAAAACTTGATCGAATTCAGACTCTTTGAATTCCTTGTTCACTCAATAGTGTGTCAAAAAGAGCATTCAGTAGCTTATGTAACAAAATCACCGCCTGTCTAAATTGTGGCCATTTCTTTTTTGCATATGGTGAGCACAAATATTTTCAGTATCTATTCTGTGGCAACATAATGCTTTGATATGGGTAACATTGCAATAACAGGCTGCAATGGGGAACTTATATTTTATTCTTCTTTTCAGTGTACATAAAAAAATCCCAGCTTAGTCCTTTTGTCTTTTGTATCCTTTGAACTCTTTCAATCTTTTGGAGACTTTTTGTGCTTTTGACTGTGGTGTGCATTCACTGTAAAAGCACTCAATGCCGCAATAAGACCGCAAGCAAAACTGTGAGTATCTTAGGCGGAGACCACACAACTCTTGGGGAGCATTTGCATATTTTAGCAAATGCTGCTCATTTGGAATAAAAATACAGAGATCCCGTACCTTACCTAGATTCTGAGTAAATCATACGTCAGTTAGCATGCATTCAAAGAAAGACAACCGCTGTGTCATGTCTGGACTCATTAGAATTTCCTCAGAGTAATTTTAAGCACTACGCTTCTGTTATGAAAGAACATTCGCACTTTGTATTTCAACTTCATAAAGTAATATATCGAATCGTAGACTGTCAATCCCTCAAAAAGAAGAAAAAAAAAAAAAAAAAAAAAAGGTGCAGACACCCAGAAGTCGCCATTCCCGTCTCAAAGAGAGCAAGGCCAAAGCTGAACTGCTCAGTTCATTTTCCAGTTCAGTAGCTGTAGTAATCCATCCCGGCCAGCTGCTAACAAGATTGGGTCTGAAGTTTACCTTCACAATGAGATAATCAGATTACCAGCCACAAAGATCAAATAATGACCCAGCTTTGGAGCAAGTTTAGTAGGTCCTTGATGGCACTGTGTGGTCCTTAAGGTTTATTAAAAATTAAATAACAGATCTGGACAAAAAATTTGGATTTCTTTCTTGGACAAATCTATTCTTACTGCTAGGTCACATCTTATTGCCAGCCACATTCGATACATCAGAGTGTGATTTGAAATGTGTTGCGTGGGTTTGCGCTTGTATTGGATTGTTAGATTTTTAACGTAGATTGTCATTTCAAAGGAGGTTCTACTATTAGAGAGCAGTCTATTGTAGGTATAGGGTGTCCTGTTATTACCTGGAGAGCTACAGGAGTGCATGAAGACCAATGTGCCACTGGGGTTAACATTTTCAAATGATGATACCATTTGGTTTTCTTTGTTTTGCCTGTATTAAAGTAACCCTTTTATCTCTTTCTTTCACACTTTCTTTCTTTTTTTATTTTTTTCAGAAGTAACGGGATTATTCCAAGAGGCATACAAATGTGATTGTCTGACAGCAGATGGTGCGCACTGCTTCACCTTTGAGAAAAGTTAATTAAGCCAAGCATATTGTGCCTATAGAGAGGAAAATGTAGATGAATATTGAGCAATCAAATTCGGTGTCTCCTTTTCATGCCATTGCAGAGGGACAGAGGAACCCATTGAAGGAGAATTATGTACAGAATCAAATTAATTCGCGTCCAATCCTCCTCTCTTCCCACGTTTTAACAGGGGTGCACACCAGGCTCTTCAGAAGTTTAGGCCACACTCAATGGGCCACGCTGTTGTGTCTACTAAATTAAATGAATCAGGGCAGAAAAATCTCTTGTGAGATATTAAAAGGACGAAAGACTGTTTAATTCAAATCCCTTCGTAAGGCTTTTCCTGCCAGGGCCATTTTACAACGTACAGTACAAAATTGCAACAAGCATGTCATTTTTCCTTCAGGTTACACTTACAGACAACAAAACAATGGCCTCCATTGTGGAAGGGAGACATACCCTTAAGATTAATTAGCGCAAATGCCCCTTTTTACATTTCTTTTTAGCCAATTTTGGACTCAACTGAAGCTTCATCAAAGTTTCATTCACTTCTCACTCCATTAAATTGGTACAAATCCTGTCTGTTCCTTCACGTGTATTTAGTAGAAGTAAAATAACAACGGTGTAAAGCAATCCCTATTTTTACAAATATGTGAGGATGTATTAGGTGGGAAGGATGAAGTTCAAACTCCCATATAAGTTCCTAACTGGGGTTATTGTCAAATTAAAAATGTATTAAGTGAACAGCTTTTTGGGTTTCATTTGTGCTTAGAAACAGCGTTAAGTCAGAATAACAAAATAGTGTTCAAAGTGCACAACATGGAGGAGGCAGCCTGCTGTGTGCAGTATAAGTACTGGGGTTAAGCTCTTTGTAAACTTCGGCTGCAATGTTCCAAAGGTGGATGTTACATATGATTAAATTACCAGCCACTACTGGGCTATTTTAATGGTGCTTCCGTTCCAGTTGAGCATTTCTAATTTGTTAAACCCTGACCACTGCTGGTATGTTTCTAGGCACTGGATTCTCTTTTAAATACCATCTAAATCTCTGCCTTGTTGTACAAATAATTAAGTTCTTGTTAGTCGCTTGTACGACAAGCTGGTGATATTTTTTTTGCAACTCTGTACATCATGGTAAGAAAAATCTTTATTCATTCACTCTTAACAAGCACAAAGCTGGATTGTTTGGGATATATTTATCATTTGTACTCCTCTTAGTTTGAATATTGTTGACTGGGTAAGAAAGAAATCTTTGATGAATGCCTAGCTGGTTGAATTCAAGGAAAAATCCCCTTTTTCATATCTTTTAATGCTATTAGTAATAAGGTAAGCAGTTTTGCAAGCTGTTCAGAATAATATGAATATATGGAACTTGGACAGAGTCAGCATGGTGACACAATGGCTAGCTGATGCCTCACATTTTCAGAATTAAGTTGTTTTTATTTTTAATTCCTGGTCCAGTCACTGTCTTATATAAAGTTTGCTCATTCTACCTATGTCTGTGTAGGTGTTTCTCCTGACATTCTGGTTTCCTATCACATTTCAGACACAAGCAAGTGAGGTTAAGTAGTCACTCTAAATTACCCAATTATAAATTTGTGAAGGATTCAACATGTGTATACTGACCCCCCATCCAGATCTGGTTCTCACCTTGTGCTATAATGGTCACTGGCCCACCAGGACTCTTTAATGGAAGAATAAGTCCACAAAATGGATCAATGACATGTAAGTAACACTTTACAATAGGGGCTTTAAAGGCTTGCTACAGTACATCCATTAGTCCAGCTTTCCTATATAAAACATAGCAAGCTTTTGTCAGGGTCTTGTTATATAGGGACAATTAACTGATACCCTACAGATATTGCTACTTTGAAATTCTGATAGCTTCTATAAGAAAAAAGAAGTTAAAGAGAAGGGTTAGCCCATTTTGAGACTGCTGAAAATTACATGATCATTCGTTTGATGAACCTGCTCTGTTTTTCTTCATCACATGTTAATGCCAAAACAGTTCAACTACACAGCATTGGATACAAGGCAGGAACCAGTTTTGGATAGGATGACAGTCCATCATACATTTACCTTTAAAAAGATGAGCTATTTTATATAATCTTCCCTATAATCAGCATACTTTTTGACACAAATATTCTGTTAGATGGACACCTGAATTTTCTTGTAAGTGTGCAGACTTCTCTAACATTAACATTAACTTACCTAGCTAATAATATCTGTACCTCTTTTGCTACTGACTAGTGAAATACACAGGTTTACTCACCATTCTCGTCACTCAGACAATGGGATGCTGGTGCCTGATCTGTCTCAAGTGCCATAAGTTTATTGTGATTGCCTCTGGCTTTGGCATCATCTGACAAAATGTAGCCATATAGATTTAAATGTTAAGCAAAGTGAGAGCCCTGAAACCACCCACTGCTCATGAAAATATATTGGCTATGAACTGTGTACATTAAAACTGCAATGCCTCCAGGTTAGAATTGGACAACTTTTAGGTGTAAAACAATTGAATTGAAAAAATTATTTTCTATATTCCTGTCCTTTCTGCACTGAGACTTGTAAGGCTTTCTTGGTGGCTTTTTGAAATTTACTGCCATTAGGTGATCCTCTTCAACGGTGGGTAAGGATCAAAATGCTGCTTAGTTTAGTCAGTGTAATGCCTTGTGCTCAATGTATTCCTGATATTGAACTGCTTATCATTTATTTTATTTTATTTTTCAAATTACTGTGGCTACTTTTAAGAGAAAAAATGATGGCTTGCTCATCACAAACTTAACTAGGAAAAGCTCAAAATAGAAGTGGAAATGGAAAAGAAGAAAAGAGTGCTTCTCGTTTTAATGCTGAGAATAAGAAGAATAAGAAAGTTTAGGCCGCACATGCAATTGCTGGGCCGATTTGACCAAAGACATTTCTCATACACAAAGTTAGCACATAATGGAAAACTAGAAAAGTTGCTTAAGATGGCAAGGGTTGTTATTTTTAATAAGTTAAATTATTAATGGAAGCGTATTACTTATTTTGCACAACATCTGGTGGAGCCGTGACCCACAGGCCCTTAATGCAAAACCCCCCCGTGTGTAATACAAATGTTTACATACAATTTTTTACAATTGAAAATCAGGCAAGAAGGTAAACTAAATAAATCGTGGGTCGATTCCAGGGAAATAAACTGAAAAACGTAATGTGAAGAGTGATATAAATTCTGACACCAAACTTACTTTTCTTTCCCAAAATTCAATATTCTTCAGATTTCTGTACCAACTCTAGCAACGCTTTGCCAAGTGTTGCAGCCCCTGGTGTCATGTGAAGGGATGTTGGAAATATAAAATTGTCTTTGTCCAGTATCCAAGATGTTAGTATTTCATTTTGATGAATTTTGCATCTTAAGAACATACTTTGCATCCTTGTGACAGGACTGACAACATTCTTGATTTGATATCTATAGATATATAGATATCAAATCAAGAATTATATATAGTATCTAAGCAAACAGTAAAATGTAATTTTCCTGTTCAAGCCATCTTTATTCATCTGCTTTGCTGCATATGTATAAGCAGGTTTGTTTGCCATATTGATGCAAACCCACCACGCCTGTTAGTTTGTCCAGTGAAGGGCTGGGCCACTCAGCTGGTCTAACTATGCTAGAGTTTTTCTTTCGTTGAGGAGAGTGAGTCCCCAGAGGTTTATTTCACTTATTTTTCTAAAACTTACTTTTTTTCACTATTATAACCTGGCTTGTGCCACAGACTGTAGCATAATCCAAATATTTGTATTTTCATGTTTCAAAGGTGAATCAGCATTTGTTTGTAGACTGATATTTTTAGTTGTATTTGGTTGCCCTATTGTGAACACCATTATGTAAGATATAGATGGTGGCCATGTGCTGCATACAGTTAGGTCCATAAATATTTGGACAGAGACAACTTTTTTCTAATTTTGGTTCTGTACATTACCACAATGAATTTTAAATGAAACAACTCAGATGGAGTTGAAGTGCAGACTTTCAGCTTTAATTCAGTGGGGTGAACAAAACGATTGCATAAAAATGTAAGGCAACTAAAGCATTTTTTGAACACAATTCCTTCATTTCAAGGGCTCAAAAGTAATTGGACAAATTAAATAACTGGAAATAAAATGTTCATTTCTAATACTTGGTTGAAAACCCTTTGCTGGCAATGACAGCCTGAAGTCTTGAACTCATGGACATCACCAGATGCTGGGTTTCCTCCTTTTTAGTGCTCTGCCAGGCCTTTACTGCAGCGGCTTTCAGTTGCTGTTTGTTTGTGGGCCTTTCTGTCTGAAGTTTAGTCTTCAACAAGTGAAATGCATGCTCAATTGGGTTAAGATCAGGTGACTGACTTGGCCATTCAAGAATTTTCCACTTCTTTGCTTTAATAAACTCCTTGGTTGCTTTGGCTGTATGTTTTGGATCATTGTCCATCTGTATCATGAAACGCCGCCCAATCAATTTGACTGCATTTAGCTGGATTTGAGCAGACAGTATGTCTCTGAACACCTCAGAATTCATTCGGCTGCTTCTGTACTGTGTCACACCATCAATAAACACTAGTGTCCCAGTGCCACTGGCAGCCATGCACGCCCAAGCCATCACACTATCTCCACCGTGTTTTACAGATGATGTGGTATGCTTTGGATAATGAGCTGTTCCACGCCTTCTCCATACTTTTTTCTTGCCATCATTCTGGTAGATCTTGGTTTCATCTGTCCAAAGAATGTTTTTCCAGAACTGTGCTGGCTTTTTTAGATGTTCTTTAGCAAAGTCCAATCTAGCCTTTCTATTCTTGAGGTTTATGAGTTGCTTGCACCTTGCAGTGCACCCTCTGTATTTACTTTCATGCAGTCGTCTCTTTATGGTAGACTTGGATATTGATACGCCTACCCCCTGGAGAGTGTTGTTCACTTGGTTGGCTGTTGTGAAGGGGTTTCTCTTCACCATGGAAATGATTCTGCAATCATCCACCACTGTTGTCTTCCATGGACGTCCAGGTCTTTTTGCATTGCTGAGTTCACCAGTGCTTGCTTTCTTTCTCAGGATGTACCAAACTGTAGATTTTGCCACTCGTAATACTGTAGCAATTTCTCGGATGGGTTTTTTTTCTGTTTTCGCAGCTTAAGGATGGCTTCTTTCAGCTGCATGGGGAGCTCCTTTGACCGCATGTTTTCTGTTTACAGCAAAATCTTCCACATGCAAGCACCACACCTCAAATCAACTCCAGGCCTTTTATCTGCTTAATTGATAATGACATAACGACGGACTTGCCCACACCTGCCTATGAAATAGCCTTTGAGTCAATTGTCCAATTACTTTTGAGCCCCTGAAATGAAGGGATTGTGTTCAAAAAATGCTTTAGTTGCCTCACATTTTTATGCAATCGTTTTGTTCACCCCACTGAATTAAAGCTGAAAGTCTACACTTCAACTGCATCTGAGTTGTTTCATTTAAAATTCATTGTGGTAATGTACAGAACCAAAATTAGGAAAAAGTTGTCTCTGTCGAAATATTTATGGACCTAACTGTATTAGATGGACGTGCAAGCAAGAATTTTCCTACAATCTGCACACACTATACTACTACTATTACTGCCACTGTGATATTGAATTGGAGTAAATAGCATTTATTGAACAGGCATTTCTTATAATTGCAAAAGATACTAAGAATAGTACATATAAAGAGTGCATCCATTTTGTGTTCAGATCTAATAAATCCAATAGGGGCTGCACAATTGTGGTAGTAAGTGTCTTATAGCTTCTGTGGCCTCATTTTAATTTTCACCCTTGTCATTGTTCACCTTGTACCCCAGCTTTCTCCTATATTTCAGAGGCGTTTACCAAATTACTGAACACACAGCATGTATGAGTGAGTATGGGCTTGTGCACGTGTGTCTCATGTTTGGTGCCCCATCCAGACTGGGATCTAATCTGCTGCCAGAACTGCCAAAATAGGCTTCAAGGTCCTCATCTTTATGACTTGCTTATGCAAGTGCATACGATATTTCTTACTCAAACATCATGATTTTGAACTTGGCATGGCAATTGGCTTAAAGTTATGGAAACCTTTGATCATCTGTAAGACTTTTTTGGTGTTCACATTTTAGCTACTCCAGGTGTAGGACAATGATCCATATTGTAAACCAGTGTTTCTAAACCTGTAACGGAACAGGGATTGCATGATTCACTTGTGTTGATTCTGTAATCTAGGCTCCAGTTCAGAGCACAGCTCCAATAAGACAGCTCTAGAATGTTTAAATCGGCTTATAACTATATATAATTAATATAAAATGTGTTTTTAGTTTTTTTTTTGCTTACATATTTTAATTGTAGCAAAATAAGCACTTTATTATTTTATGAAGTCAGAAAATGTATGCATAGAGTAATATTCGGATGCAATTTAGTTAACAGATTTGAAGGCTGGAAAATTTTCTGTTATTTACTTACGAAATCAAAGAGACAGAGATCACATTTTTGCTTTATAAATATTTTGCAATAGAGGTATTTGTAACGTGTGATGGAAATTTGCTCAGACTGACACACAGGTGTTTGTACAGGCAGTCATTAGCCGCAGCTTACTGTTCCAATTGTTATAATGCAGACTATGTTGACAATGTGTTCTGTCAACAGGAGCATTTTGGCACATAAAAAAATTTGAAACAACCTCTCTCAAGTTAAATCTGAAACAGTGAAATAACCTGTTCTTAAGATTGTACAAAGTATTTCTCTATCTGCTTTAAGGACTGGTTGTATATCCCTTGTGATTCAGAACGAACGCTGCAATATTTTAGAGTCAGGTTTGTAAAATTAGGCTGGTAATCTCGATTGGCAGGGATGCATGGAATGCAATTTGTGCCAAAATGAGATCAATAAAAAGGTAATTATGAAATGAATAATCATATGAAAAAGAGCAATGATATACATGAGTCATTAAATTTTGAAATAATGCAACAATTTATACAAAATATTGATTGATTGATTGATAAGCAACATAACCAGCTCCAAAAAGACCTTTTCAACAGAATGATCAGCTATTTTGAATTGTGCCATCTGGAAAAGTTTTAGCTATGAAATATAAACAGCCATAAAACTAAGGTAATTTTTTAATAAAATGTGTAAAAGTCAAATGAAAAATTTCATTACAGAAACTGAATAAAATGCTGATGTAGCATTTCATGACAACAAGTATTAAGAGTTTAATATTATCAAATACTGTGTTCTGTTTTACAGTTATTTTGCAAGATTTGTTTATTGTTGTAGTTCATTTATAAACAAATCATTGTCTTCATTTTGATTGGAAATGAACACTTATTTGATAGTATTTCAAGAATTAGAATCAGAGACAAAGCTATGCTCTGAAAATTAATGTGACTGTTTCAATAGGTCTATCTTGCATCATTATTTATTTTAACTGTTTTACAAGAAGCCCTTAGGCCGGGGAAATATAACACATATCTCTCTATTATAAAAAAAAATCCTGGAGAGAAACAGTAGGGCGTATAGACGTGATCTTCATGTTAAGATCATGGAAGATACTTAAAAGACCCGCGAGGACCTTAAATATGAGACATTGTGCCTACATCTTGCAATGACGTAGAACATGAGATTCCTGCAAGACACGCCCTACTTACAACCAATATCAAATAAGACAATGGGGCAGCAAAACATTCAGTCATGTGAAGGTTTTGAGCACACACAGATCCAGGGTCTCAGCGCATATAAAGCGTATAAGGACAATACGTTAGAAATGAAATGTCGATGACTAAGTGAAGAAGAAAGCAACGTGGAGAAAAGAGACTCAAAAGTGTTGGAGAGAAGAAAGAGCAAAAAACAAAAAATAATTTAGGTGCAAATTCAGAAAATAAGGAAAGTAATTATCAGTCCGTAACAAGTGGAATTGAAACAAAGCACGTCCAATCGGGCTCAGAATTAAAAGACAAAGTAGAACTTCATAAACACGTTCACAAATGTTGGCGCTATACACATGCAGAGCAGATTATGAAAGCAGTGGAATTCGAAAGGCTCAAAAAAAAAACGTATGCGTGATACTAATGTGGAGAAAGTTAAAGAATATGAAAATAGGAAAATTAGAAAGTATAAAATAAGAAAGTAAAGATCGCAGTAGCGCAAAAAAAAAAATGGAAATTATTACTCGAAAAAGGGAAAATAATCACCATGGACCAGGTGTCATTGGAAAAAAAAAAAAAGCAGGACAAAGCGAGGTCAGAAATAAAAGACAGAGTAGAAAACAAAGTAAAATGTCATAAAGAGGTTACAAAACAAAGGGGCTAAACACATGCAGAGCAGGTTAGAGATAATGAAAACTGGAATTCAAAAGACTCAAAAAAAACGTAGGCACGAAACACATGCAGAGCAAGATACAGAATATGAAAGCAGAAAAAAACGACAGTATCAAAAAAAGAAAGTAAACATTGCATTAGCGCAAAAAAAGATAAATTATTACTCGGAGAAATAACTAAAAGGCGAATAGAGATCGAATATATGGACATATGTGATATGTCAGAAGTATGTAAATATTGTAAGGCTTTGAAGTTTAAGTCAGAGAATTTCAAAAACGTGGCTTACCTCACATGCATTTATTGGTTACTTTGCAATAAAAATTAACTGCTGATGATGTAGATCGCTTTGTCTTATCTGAAATTCCAAACAGAGAAACGTATCCTGAATTATGGTACAAAGTCATTAAACACATGTCTCACTGACCTCATTTAAAAGATTCAGCATATTGGGACTCAAAAGATTCCAAATATTGTTGTTACATAAGTTCTGAAATAAAAGTGAAACTAATGAAATAGAAACAATTCAAAGAAGAAAAGTGTGTATCTGGAAAACCAAAACACGGGAGTTGGCGAGCGAAGCGAGAAGGGGGTAAAGCCCCCTAGTATCGAAAATGAAAAAATAATAAGCTGATTAAAAAAAAGTCCACCCCACATGGGAGTCTTAGTACACCCTTGCATCATTTGTCAAAATACAGCAATATAGATATAGACATTAAATACACTGAGAGCTCTGAAACAGCAACACCTCCAGTTTACAATTGAATGGCATGGAGGTGAAAAGGAACAAGCTACAGTAACACAGAAAGACTACACACGCAGCTCAAATCAAACAGCCAGCTGTTTACTGGACAGTGCAAGACAATTGAAAAATTATTTTTCTATACAATAACCTATTCTTTTTCCCTCAGTACTTTGTGTTTCTTTGAAACGGGGCATCATAGTTTGGACTTGTTTTGCACAAAGTAGACGAAGCACTTGTGAGGCTTTTTCTGTAGCTTTTTTTCAAATTTAGCACCATCAGGTGGTCCTTCTCAGTGGTGGGTGAAGATAATATCGCTCAGCCCCATCAGCATGATACCTTGTGCCTGATGCATTCCTAATATTGATCTTATTTATTTTATTTTTTAATTGCTCTGGCTACCTTTAAGGAGGACTTTTTGTGAATCCTCACTAGATAATGCTGCATAGCATTGCCCAGGAATAGCTCAAACTTGATGTGGCAATATAAAATTTGAAAAAAAGAAAAGAAACCCAAATTTTAATGCGAGAATAAAGGACTGTAACCTTCAAGCTCCATTGTCAAACTGGAAAATTAGAACACTGCAGGGCCAATTCAGCTTACTCTGAGCCAGAAATATACTTGGAGCAGGGCATGATGACAATTTCACATACTACAAAAAACAATAAAAATAACCCCGTTTGTTATTCTGCACTTGTCATTTCAGCCTCCATGAGCTCCTTCAGTTTTATGTTTCTGACCACAGGATTGGTGTTGGCTAACTACTTTTTGGGTATTGGCCCATTCTTGATTCACCCAGGATACTGTTACATGTGAAAACCCCAGCAGAGCCTATTTTTCTTGCTAAGTTCATGCCACTCACCTGGCACCCTCTACCAGGCTCTGTACAAAACCCTCTTAAATCTTTAGTCTTGCTTATTTTCCCTATTAATGACACACTTGCACCATCTGTTGAGACCTGCCTATTTGCTTTAAATAGCATTGTCTGCACATATGATGCTTTCACTGACAAATTTTATCAGCTGACAAGGTCACAACAGTTGCGAGATTATGATAACTAGCAAAATATTAGCAGACGTTAGATAATGCTTTCCTTGACTGTTTGCAACCCAGTAGAGCTGGCTAATTAACTAGAGTAATAATGCATTGCAGAACACGAAAAGTCCATTTGAAAGCCCTACCTTGTGTTCTTGATTTTTGGAATAGCTGTTCTGTTCTGGTACAGTTATTTCCTTTTTTCTCACTCCTTTTTCTCCATTTTGAAAAACATCTTGTTGCTCCAAATGCACCAACATGAGGAAAGTAGCTTATTCACGCCAGCTGCACATTTTTTCAGTATGTATTGTGGTTTAAATTTATATACTTAATTTGCATATTGAGTTTTTTGTTAATAAAACTTAAAGGGTATTCCATAAACACTATGTGTTTATTATATTCATTTTTTTGGATTGCTAGAAGTTTAAGGCTGGTCAAATTACCTACCTGAATCACCCTGGCTGTGCCCCTGTAATGATGATGTCAGAGGGTACAACCATGACCTGTGGCCAATCTAGACAGACCAGACACTAGCATCCCATTGCTTCACTGATTTATTTGTGAAGTTACTGGTGCATTAACTTCCATGTCTCGCTATTCATTAGTAAAAGAGGGACAGATATTATTAGTAAGTTAATGTCAGAGAAGACTACACATATGAAGGAAATTTCTGGTATGGCTCCACCAGAATTTTCTTGCCAAAACACCAATAATAATATTACCACTTCACAGCTGTAAGAGTCTGGGTTCAAATCTAATGCTCATTTGCTGACTATACTGTACAGAGTTTGTATATTTTCTCCATGAGCTTTCCCCAGGTGCTCCAAGGCCAAATGGTTAAACTCCTTCCAGTTTAGGACTATTTGCTAACAGATAACAGGTTGATATGTAACACCTGGTCTCCAGCCAGTCCCCCTGAACATTATCTTTAAAGGAATAATATGCTCCTACATCTTTGCCTTCTTGCCAGGCATTTTTAGCCTTTCTTTATCTCTGTATATAGGGTTAGGAATCTCCCGCACAGAGGTGTTTGGGGGTTAGGTTTTCCCTGCCATCTTATGTACTTGGATAACACATTACATTTTCTCCCACATCACTGCTGTCTCTTTCTCTCCAGTACTGGCACCCCTGCTAACTGCTCTTCATGAATACACAGTGCATTGAGAGAGATTACTTCTTCATGATGATGTCCTTTCAGTGTTGATGGAAACCACTGAAGTTTTCCTTTTCTTATGGTCCTGATCAGCCCTATGCCATCTTTTTTTGAGTGGACACCACTTACCTACCTGGCAAACTACTACATACAATAACAGCAAGAAATATGCAAAATATGCTTATTTATGCAAACATATTTACATAAAACATAACGTCTTAAGGTTTTAAAGGCATGTATGGCCAGTTGGTAATAGAGAAGAAGGCAGTCTAAAATTCATATAAAGTGAAGTACATGATTACACTGTCATCATATGACAGTCTGACACTAGGAGTATAGCATTTGAAAGCTATTTCTCCCATATACCTTGAGATTTCATTCCAAAACAAGTAGGGTCATATCCTGCCAGAATAGGATGTGCTGCTAAGAAGAAAAGAGAATAAAAAAGGTGTTTATGTTTCTGAAGCAAAACCCACTTCTGAATAAATGGGTAAGGGTCAGATTGGGGCCTGGAAGCAGATAGAAAATGTGAATCTTCTGTGGCACAAGTGAACACTGTATTTGGGTTACGAGAGTATGTAGTATACAGCAGTGATGCACAGAGGTGTTTGATTCTTTCCTGTTTCTAAAGAACTGCCTCTGCATCATTCTTCTCAGCAAAAAATGTTTTAGGTTGCAATAGTTAACATCTGACTTTGAGAAGAGACAGATGGGGATGACAGTGTGCTCAAATACATTGTCACTCTTAGCTGGGCTGGTTATTAAAAATTGACCACTTATGTCTGTCTAAAAAGTTCTACCCAAAAGGGAAGAACCTGAAGGCAGCCTTGTAATGTATAATGCTCATAAACATTGTATATATGCTCTCATTTTTGCCTTCAAAAGCTTGTATCTGACTGCCAGCTGCTTTTGCACAGAGCCTAATAAACCGAGGAACTCATTGACAGGCATAAATTAGCTACTGATTAGGAAATGGCTCCAGTCACAACTTCCACTCACAGAACTCCTCGACACCCAAGTTTGCTCACCCCTGGCGTTATAATTTTATTCAACCCTCTGTAATCTGCAATGAAACTGAAAATTGCAATAAAAAGATAAAATGACAAGCTGGATCAACCTTTTTTTTTCTTTTAGAGGTACTGGGGGTTGGGGGGGTTGCTTTTAAATTCAGACTTCAAGAAAAGATGTGTGTCTTCTCCAAAAGTACTGCTCGTTAATTAAGTACATTTGGTTCAAATGGTCAGTACTTGTTTCTGATGTTTGTTTGTTTGTTTACTGGAGAAGCACCCGCTGCCTGTTAAGAGTCTGCTGATTAAGAGATATTGATTTCAGCTCTTCTAACAGATATTACAAGCAAGAAGTAGGAATTCTGCCAATCAGACAGGAACTCTGGACTGCACATCCCTTGAAGAGCTTTGATGAGATAATTGCTGTTTTATGTTGTCATTCTCTTTGATTCCCATGTATAATGTTATTATTTTGTTTATACAAATAGTCATCAGGTTACATTTTTGCTCCTTAATGCTACTTTTCCCAAGTAAACAATTATACCATTACTCAAAACAATATTTTGAGCAAAAATGAAGATAACAAAAAAGGCTAAAAGTGAATTAATAAAGTGGACAATCTACTTGTGTCCTGGTCAGGGAATTCCTTAGCAGCCCTAGTTTTGTGCACACATCTAGAAATTTAGGGATGCTACCAAAATGAAAGAAACACACACCTCCTTGTACCTTTTCTGAACCCCAAATTTCATTACAGGATTATGGAGAGCAATGATCAAGCTGTTAGATCTAACTGGTGCATCTGGTACTGTTGGTCATGACATTCTTATGACGTGTTTATAGATGTATGTGGGTATGCAAGAAACTGCTTTGGAATGTTTCAGGTCATACCTGATCATTATAGTTTTAGAAGGTTATAACCACTTCCGCTCAGCAGATCTTTCTCTCTACTATTAAAGCTTTATTTATGATCTTTTGTTTATTTTTTTCACTTAATGTTCCATTTCTTTTAGTATCATGACAGAATGGTACCATAGTTTCCACAACTCTAGAAACTTGGGTTTTGCTTCTGGTCCATTGAATCATTTAGACATTGTTTACTCCCTGCTTGGATATTCTCCAGGTGTTTCAATTTTCTGTTCTTCAGATTTGGATCTGGTTCCTATAAAGTGCCCATTATCAGTGAGTGTGGGAGTAAGTTTTAGTTTATAATTTAATGGACTGGTATCCTATCCAGGCAAGCACCTGAAACTGATGGATGATGCAATAAACTATAATAAAGCAATAAAAGTCTACTGCTTTCCTAGACATAACTGTATATGTTTGGGAAACATTCTTACTGCCACTTTTTGTTACCTGGTCTGCCTCAGTTTATCAATCTCTTTGGCTTCTTATCTTTTTTTAGCCAGTTAACAAGCCTTCAGCATACATTCAGCTCCCAACAGACATTGGGCCAGACCACTTTTGGGTTCAGAAACAGCATCTTACAGTTACATGACCACCAGGTCTCTTAAAGCCCCCATTGTCTCTACAAGTACAAGCCCAAAGAAGGTTGCCAGTTCGAATCCCCATCACTGCCAAAAGAGATCCTACTCTGCTGGGCCCTTGAGCAAGACTCTTAACCTGTAATTGCTGCAGGGGCTCTGTACAATGGCTGACCCTGCACTCTGACCCCAAGGGGTATGCGAAAACTAACAAATTCCTAATACAAGAAATTGTATAAGGCAAAATAAAAAAAAAAATAATAAAAGTGTTTTAAAGGCAGCTTCAAACCCAAATTTATCTGTTTATTTGATCTGCTGCCATCTCTCAGTCTAGAGAAGAAGTGCTGGTTCTGTAGCCTGATCTCCTTAGCTATACCCGCTGCCAGGTTGGTTAGACAGTCAGGTATCCTCAGTGTGAACTTAGCGAACTATGCTATAGTATCTTGGTAAATCTTTAGACTTCCCACACTAACATGTTGAGGTGTTTTAGTATTATTAGTATGGATTGTGCTCATTTTTCCTGAACTTTCTACTGCACCCCCCACCATTGTTCCAGCAATGCCTTAGGAGATGATTGGCCTTCTATAAATTACATTAAACCAACTTGGCATGAGACTAATTGCTGATATTTGGTGAAAATTACATTTTTATGCTAAAAAGACACAAGTTCAAATGCTAATTCTCTATTCTTATAGGCAATTCAGCACAATGTGTGAAACATCGACTGCTTCTCTCTAAAGTGTTTGACACAAGTCATAAACAGAGTGAGCAGAGTTGCATCACCCACATTGTTGGGAAAACAACAAATATGTCAGAAATGAATTCACAAAGAATTAAAAGAGAGGACTGGATTTAGTCTGGTAGCAACAACACCCTGACGCCCTGGTGGTCCACTGGTGCTGTCAATGGCAGCAGAAATTTTCAGCCTTTTTGCCATTTATGACAATAAGTAGATTTTCTACTATCCAATTATAGACAATAAGTAGATTTTCTACCATCCAATTATTTTATCCATTCAGCGGATCCACTGTCATCTCTGGGGGCCAACCATCAATCCTTTCCTTTAGTAAAGTGTTCTGCAGTCACCAAAGATCAGGTTGTGAATCATCTTCTTGAACAACTGGGGACCGATTAAACCGTCAATATTTATTTTCATTCTGTTTAGTTTTTAATTATGTGCAACAAAGCCAAAAAGAGAAAAATCTAGTTAAACAGTGACAGAAGATGTGAAACATTTTACCTCACAGAATCCTGCCGTTGTTTAAAATGCATGTTAAGACTGCCTAGGAGGTTACAAACAGAAGCAGCATGAAAAATCTGTGATTAAATTGAACAATATGGTGTCATTGCAGGGTGCCATTTATAGGGTGGTTTGGAACAATTTACACGTCTGACGTTTGTTCAGTGATTTCATTTCATAATATACCGAAAGACCAACATAAGGTGTTTATGCAGGGTGAGCTGCAACCTCATGCTGTGCATGGCACTAACTGGTTTGAGCTGGTTAGTAAGGGAATATGTCAACTGCAACGTTACATTCCAGCCCATTCTATGAGCAGTATATATGCTTTCTTGGTGCCCATGTTGGATTTTGTTTCCTCCTCATAGTCATTGTGTCCTTGCTTTAGCAATGTTACACAAAGAGACTCACAGTCATTGATCTCACATTATATGGTATGAGACAAAAATCATATTGTAGATTTCTTAAAATACAATTAAATGATGCCTGAGAAGCCTGTGTCCTAACTCATGAATTCAATTCAGAGTAAATCAACAGAGAAATGTTAAAAATGTACAGTTTCACATAAACCTTACAATGGAGTATTTAAAATATGAAGCATTATAAAAACTCAACGGAGTATTTAAGATATGAAGCATTATTTTCTGAACCCCTTGCTGCCTGCTTGACTGGAGATCGTCTCTTTATTTCTGAGTGGCAGAGTGGTTAGCAAATTCTGTGCCATTGTCCCAGGGTCCCTGGTTTGAATCCTAGACTGGTCGGTGCCTCTGCATTTTTTTCTCTGTACTCTGGCCTTCCTCCCATATCCCATACACATATACAGGGCCTTTAAGTTTGTCTGCCTCAGTAAGAGTGAGTGTGCCATATGATGGACTGACTTCTTGTCTAGAACTGGTTAATATGTACCACACAAAGCTGATGGAAAAATTCTTAACTTTTTTCTATCATCAGTAGGATTATTTGTAGTTGAAAGTGGATAGAAAGAATATACTTGTGGAGGCACTTTATTATTAGTAACTGCTAAATGAGATTACACTATTTTCTGTTGACAAAGGCACTTCAGATATTGGCACATTTATTTGCTAAGTAATACCTGTCACAAGCAGCTGCCCCAGAACTTTTAAGAGAGACATTGTGACTTGTGAGTCCCTGACTTGCACCCTAAAACACGAGGCTGAGTCTCAGTACTTTAGCAAAACCAGCTTTATTCCGCTTGAAACAGGTACAGCACGGTTATTTATTGTAGTGGATCTACCACTTGAGACACTGGAATCAAGCAGGGTCGTGGCCAGGTTAGTGGCCTAGTAATACTGTTCCCTGCATTCATAATGTTCCTTGCATCACCCATCGACAGTAGGCGCTTATAGTGTGACCACGGTCAGCTCGGATTTGCTTTTCAAGCCGCTGCAGTGCTGGGAGCCTGTAGCTGTTCTGGCAATGGATAAGCTGTCTTCCACAGACATGGTGATCGCGATTTGGGATGCTCTTCGCCATGTCATCCTGTTGGAGGGAGTCCCAAAAGAGTTTAGAAACCTTACAACATAGAGACTGGAATTAATTTAATAATACACTATCACAAGTAGTAAGTATTTTCTGAAATGGTTCAGAAATGGACTATACTCCCTGGTAATGAAGACTGCATGGCTGCTGCATGCAAAGTGAAGCACACTATTCCTTAAAGACAACAGTGGAGTATGTGGCCTTAGTCTGGAATGAGAAAGAGACTCAAACCAGTATGTTTATAAACACAGAAACCAACTGCTGTAGATATTGTCTCAGACACACTCAAACAACATTTGTTAGGACGGCTGCTATAAACCATGACTTCCCAAAAAAGATTAAACAGATTGAATACTCTGTTTTGGTAATGTTGGTTGCTATTGCTTCAAGCACAGTGGTCTTAAACAAAAGTTAATTTGGTAACATTTGTACCTGTGTGTGCTCTTCACAAAACAGATATTTGAATGATGCTCTTTGAAAGAAATAGGAAGCAGCAGGAAGTTTAGAACTAAGGGACACTAAGCCACTCCATTCATGGAACAGTTGATTTTCCCCAGAAATGTAAAATTTATACTAGGATGTATTTCTGACATACCGCAGTACAAGCAAAAAATGATGCCTAATTAATTAAGTAATATTTTCTATTAAAAGTTCAAACTGACTTTTAATTAACAAAGTAATTAGAATGAAAACTTTCAGTCACCATAAGTAATGATTTTGAGAGTTTGCAATGCTATAATTGAACCATGTAATTTCAGTGCAGGACATTTTCTCTTCAGACAAGATCTTGGTGAGAAGTTAATTTCTGTCTGTTAATTAATTAATCTATTCTTTTATTCATTCATTTTGGGATGCCATATTTGCCAAGACACAATTATTAAGAGCCAGAGTCTAGCCCTACACCACTAGATGTAAAAGATTAGCTAAGACAGTGGGGACACACTCTGTATTATGGGGCCAGGCTAGAGTCACTAGACTATACAAGGATTTGCGTCCATTCTCCTAGAGATGTGCTACAATGGCACTAACCATTACTTTATTGTGCCACTCCTCTTTCATATGGCTTTGCATTAGACTTGTACCTCTGTCACTAATTCAAAGCATTCAGGGACTGTTCTGGAAAATAAGGAGCCAGTGTAGGTGAAGCCAGTTGGAAGGCAGCATGTCCCACATGTTTAAGTGGTGCCTGGGAACCAACTATCTGTTGGCAGATAGTGCGGCCATGATGGTGTACTTGAGTGAGCCGCAACACCTTAACGTTAGGAATCATATCCTGTGTAATAAGGTCAATACAGCTGATTTAAGTTATTTTGTGTTTGCTTGTTTGTCCTTTTACCTGTTGATCATCCCTGCTTTGTAAACATACAGGTAAATTGGCAATTATGTTTTATATAGTTTTACATTTTCTGGGTGTGCTTGATTTCTGGCTGGCATATTTTAATATATACAGTGCATCCGGAAAGTATTCACAGCGCATCACTTTTCCCACCTTTTGTTATATTACAGCCTTATTCCAAAATGGATTAAATTCATTTTTTTCTTCAGAATTCTGCACACAACACCCCATAATGACAACGTGAAAAAAGTTTACTTGAGGTTTTTGCAAATTTATTAAAAATAAAAAAAACTGAGAAATCACATGTACATAAGTATTCACAGCCTATGCTCAATACTTTGTCGATGCACCTTTGGCAGCAATTACAGCCTCAAGTCTTTTTGAATATGATGCCACAAGCTTGGCACACCTATCCTTGGCCAGTTTCGCCCATTCCTCTTTGCAGCACCTCTCAAGCTCCATCAGGTTGGATGGGAACCGTCGGTGCACATCCATTTTAAGACCTCTCCAGAGATGTTCAATCGGATTCAAGTCTGTGCTCTGGCTGTGCCACACAAGGACATTCACAGAGTTGTCCTGAAGCCACTCCTTTGATATCTTGGCTGTGTGCTTAGGGTCGTTGTCCTGCTGAAAGATGAACCTTCGCCCCAGTCTGAGGTCAAGAGCGCTCTGGAGCAGGTTTTCATCCAGGATGTCTCTGTACATTGCTGCAGTCATCTTTCCCTTTATCCTGACTAGTCTCCCAGTTCCTGCCGCTGAAAAACATCCCCACAGCATGATGCTGCCACCACCATGCTTCACTGTAGGGATGGTATTGGCCTGGTGATGAGCGGTGCCTGGTTTCCTCCAAACGTGACACCTGGCATTTACACCAAAGAGTTCAATCTTTGTCTCATCAGACCAGATAATTTTCTTTCTCTGGTCTAAGAATCCTTCAGGTGCCTTTTGGCAAACTTCAGGCGGGCTGCCATGTGCCTTTTACTAAGGAGTGGCTTCCGTCTGGCCACTCTACCATACAGGCCTGATTGGTGGATTGCTGCAGAGATGGTTGTCCTTCTGGAAGGTTCTCCTCTCTCCACAAAGGACCTCTGGAGCTCTGACAGAGTGACCATCAGGTTCTTGGTCACCTCCCTGACTAAGGCCTTTCTCCCCCGATCACTCAGTTTAGATGGCCGGCCAGCTCTAGGAAGAGTCCTGGTGGTTTCGAACTTCTTCCACTTACGGATGATGGAGGCCACTGTGCTCATTGGGACCTTCAAAGCAGCAGAAATTTTTCTGTAACCTTCCCCAGATTTGTGCCTCGAGACAATCCTGTCTTGGAGGTCTACAGACAATTCCTTTGACTTCATGCTTGGTTTGTGCTCTGACATGAACTGTCAACTGTGGGACCTTATATAGACAGGTGTGTGCCTTTCCAAATCATGTCCAATCAACTGAATTTACCACAGGTGGACTCCAATTAAGCTGTAGAAACATCTCAAGGATGATCAGGGGAAACAGGATGCACCTGAGCTCAATTTCGAGCTTCACGGCAAAGGCTGTGAATACTTATGTACATGTGCTTTCTCAATTTTTTTATTTTTAATAAATTTGCAAAAACCTCAAGTAAACTTTTTTCACGTTGTCATTATGGGGTGTTGTGTGTAGAATTCTGAGGGAAAAAATTAATTTAATCCATTTTGGAATAAGGCTGTAACATAACAAAATGTGGAAAAAGTGATGCACTGTGAATACTTTCTGGATGCACTGTACATTTTTTTTACTAAAACATCCTTTCAAAATATTTAAAAATTTGTAAAGAACAAGCACTTATAATAAAGCAACTGTTCTTGAGCAGGCCATTTTGTGATGTGAATATGCGTCCACCCTGCAGGACCAATTTCACTCTAAAAAGTATTTTGATTGAAAACAATGATCATGCATCAATACAAAAGCTTTATTTTCAGTGCTGAAGTTGTGATATGTATTCAAAGAAAGAAAAAAAACAAAAGAACAGTCCGGGGGCCATTCAGAGAGTAGAGACAGTCAAAAAGAAAAAGTGAATTATGTAAACAACATCTGAATATGAATTCAACTGCAGAAAAATCAGAAACCTTCTGGACCCAGGACTGGAAAACACCAATGTACAAATAGCTACAACAGCCGCATGTCTTGTTCATGATTTAGTTTGTCAAATTAGCCAGGTCTTTTCTATAAAAGTCTTTGATGCACAGACCATTCTAAACATGTGCAGCATAAGCAAAACCTACAAGAATATAGTCTTATGTTACACCTACATTAGCACGCAAATTAGCTATCCCAATTACAGATACTCATCTGTTCATCACCAGTCGACAAAAAGAGGCATATTTTTGACCAATGGAAAAATAAACTTGATTTTTGCTTTACAATTGTAACACCTAAATTAGCATTAACACTACAGAAATAAACTATTAAGGTATCTGATGCATTTCCAAAGTTATTGTGGAGATTTGACAATTACCTATACAGTACATACATTGTAATTGTAACCAGCTGAATTATTTTTTGGCAAAAGGAGCTAATCATGAGTTTTGTTTTTTTTTTTTTGCAATTTTATTGTACAACATAGATGTGATCTGAATTTTAAAAAAATTTCTTTGCATTATGTTTCAGCTTGTCTTTCCATAGCATCCTCTATTAATGAGATACTGTATGTCACATTCACATGCTGAGTGAGTGACTTCCTGGAGTTGGACAAACAGTGGTGAAACACAGTCTTTGACAGATTTGATTTTGTTTCTGCTAAACTAGAAGAAGACTTTTCTGGCAAACCCTGATGTCACTCCCCCCCCCAGCACAAAATGAAGCTCCGCCCCTTCTGTTCCATATAAGCTGACAAGCCACTGGAGGTCAGTGTTTACTTTGGGCCCTGGTCCCAACAGGGACAGTCCTCTTGTTAAAGGCTGGTGCACCTATTGTTAAGTACTGATGATCCCTGCATTTTGTTTTTTTGCTGCATTCTCAATTTGTCTTTGCCAATTGATGACTTAGTCCAACTGGTTGCTCATTCCCCTGTGTATTCTACAAAAATATAAGAACATTCAGGACATTGTCAAATGAAGTTTACATCCAGTTGTTGATCCCAGTATCTGTGGTGTCATAGCCCATGGGCAGGAAAAGGAGATTAGAAATGTTGCAGTGGCACCACACTCTTTAAAAAAAAAAAGAAAGGTTCTTGTACTTTGTTAAGCTGTGGTTCTTTGAAGAACCACAAAACACAGTAAATTTAATTCCAGGAACTGTTCCTTGCATATGAATTTGGCTCTTCCTGCTTTGAAAAACTTTCTTATATGTAGAAAAATATTAAAATATTTAATGTATAGTAATCTCCTTGGCAGAACACTAACAGATTAAGAAAACCTGGACTTCGCCTGTGTTACTATAAGAAGCAAAAAGTTCTTTTAAAATTGGTATTTCACAAATCTGTTGCCATCTATTCTGAAAATTTCATGTGGATGGGCCTTTTGGGTTCCAAAAATGGTTAATTTATGGCATCACTCTGAAGAACCACTCTGGCACCTTTATTTTTAAGAGTGGAGGTGCTACAGTAGGATACAGAGAGGAGAACTAGAATAGAGAAGGGGCAACAGCAGTTTCTAATGATTGCCACATTTGTTGAATTTATGCAGAAACAACTAATAAAGTGAGTTGTAATATGAACTGGTAATCACCTGGCCCTATCAGGGTATGCTTGATTAAGCAGCAATGTTCTGCTTTGATTTAAAGGCTGATACCTATATGGATTAATTTACATGCAGATCATATAATAATCATACAATTATATTTTTTTTAACGTGTAGGAGGTCTAACAAAGATGATAGCATTCTGTTCTTATAGATAATACGCTATGAACAAATCCACTCTACCAGCAGCGAAGGGACATTCATCTAAATAAAAGTCCAAATATGCATCACCAACATTTGCAGATGACCAGTTGTCACCTTCAT
Organism: Erpetoichthys calabaricus; assembly: GCF_900747795.2. Lineage (NCBI taxonomy): Eukaryota > Metazoa > Chordata > Cladistia > Polypteriformes > Polypteridae > Erpetoichthys > Erpetoichthys calabaricus. The sequence continues at coordinate 73,451,284 of NC_041403.2, read as the reverse complement.
TTTAAGACACTTTACTTTATCATGAAGCTTGCTATGAATGTTTTGGGCAGTGGGATTTGGAGATGGATTTAAATCTTTGTATACATTGTTTGTTGGCCGAATGTACCCGCCAATTGCTAAAGCTGGCATATGACTAAGGGTGCCAATGTATAAATGTGGAAAACTCTCAAACCAGGCTTTTCACTGTCCCAATGCACCTCTGTTCACTTTCAGTGTTTCTTTTCAAAAATCTGTCCCCAGTGTTGCTAAATTATTCAACAGCCCAATTCTATCATATTTTCAGGATAATGTTGTAAACTACTCCTTTATATACTTAGCTGTGCTGTCCTATTAGAAGCGGTTATAAATGTGTAATGCACAGCTTCCTTATGTAGTGAAAAGGCACACTTAAAATATGAAAGGCTCTATTTAAAGTTCGATTTATTGCTTCTACACACTTACTTGCAGATCTTTGCCAAATACTAAATGCAAGATGTGTGGCAAATGTGATTCTGCTCATGTTAAAAAGTGAAGATCACAGCCTTGAAGAACACTCTACTTTTTGTTTTTTCCTTCTTTGTTCTTTTAATTTCACATATGCTGGCTGAGTGCTACATGATGTTCCACACTTCATACTTGAGAAAGTGAAAATTAAGAGGCGGGGTTTCCATCCCAAGGTGTCAGCTTCCTGCCTCAGACGCTATCTTAAGTACAACTTAAAAGAGAATAAAAAAGATAAAAAAGTCTTTTAAAGCCCTGAACAGAAGAGCTATTAGGATTTTTCATTTTGTTTAAATGCAGTAAATAATAAACACAGTCATTTGATAAGGCGTAATGGAAATTGCAAAAAAAAAGAAGCTTTGATTTCTGCTCTTCTTCTTGTCTGCTCATTGTATAGAGTATATATCTGTGTTTTAAAATCAACACAGTCCATTTTTAAATTTCCTGCGGACATGATGTGGGAGCATTGTGGAATGGAAAGCAGCCTTGATTTTCTCTGTTTTGCTGACATGACGCTGAAGCAAATTAATGGGCATGTTGTTCAAGTTTAATATAGACTCATATTTGATTATCACGAAGAAACTTTAGGACTGATCATAAATGCTTTAACAATGACTTTAAAATGCACAGATGAATACAATTGAAAATAACAACATGAAAACACGTACACAAAATAATTAAAATATACAGTAAATCATGAATGTGAAAACTATGGAGATCATAGCAAGTAAGAATGAACTGGTAATACTTACAGTATAACAAAATGGAGAATTAAGAAATTACAAACAGGATGGTGGACATAGCATCAGTAAAACTGGGAAACGGTGAAAGTACGTTGATCCCTGCATATCCAGTTCAGGGCTACAGGAACAAGACAGTAGAGAACATCTCGATTGGTTGGAGGGCTTTCAGCAAGATATGTCCATGTTCAGCGTAGCATCTGAGGGGCTAGGGGGTGACAGAGAGCCTAAAATTCCTTCAGTAACAATATGGTTTTTCAAACTGAAGACTCTCTATAAATCAAATTATGTAGATCCTGAATAAACAACTACTGAATAACTCCCAAATCCTGAATAAATAAATAAACAACTTCTCAAAGAAAAGTTCTTTCTCACCAGCACATAAATGAATGTTCTTGTTTCAAGGATTAAAGATTCTAAAGATGCTTTATGTGTCAATAGAATTTGTTCATGTGAGGAAAGGCATTCTTTCATGTGAGCTGGGAATTTAAGCTCTAGATCAGATGACCACTATAAAGTTAGGTCATTTATTTATTTATTCATTCTTTTGTTCATATATTCATTAATTGATTTATACCAGCATCTTTGAGAGAACAGTCTTAATTTTCAATAGTATATTACAGACAGGCTTGGTTCATTTTCATTGCAGTTAACTATGAGACTGGTATGAAAAGAACAATGACGTTTACTGACAGGGCAGACAGTATCCAGTGTTAGAAAATGAGACATTTCTACTCTGAGAACTGTGCAGAGGACTGTCTTCTTGCTTTTACCTTGATTGTACAAGCTTTGCTTCAGCAAATACCAGCAGCAAGCATAATGTCAGCAAAGCAGGCAATGTTATACATTGAAGTATCCCACTGAATCTTGGTACAGTACACTCAGTTTTATTTCTCCAAAGTGCTGCCCAATAACACACCTTAAGTGTGCCAAAGCAATTTAGCCTTAATGACAGCAAAACTACAGAAAATAAAGCCAAAGGCAATCTTACTTAATTAATTAATTTATAGCTTTTTTGTTAACATCAATTCAAACACCATTTGAAGACTAAATATGTAAAGCAATTGTTACAAATGGATAACAGTTTTTCTTTTTTTTAACTTTGAGTAATCTGTCTTTATGATGTTTTGATAGTTACAAGGGTTTTTGGATTTCATTTCTCACATTACTGACATCTGGCATTTATTTTTATTTTTGTTTTAGTAAAGAAAATAAAGTTTGTCAGTCTAATCTAATAAAAGTATTTTTCGCCTTTTTCAAAAGCAATTTCATTTCCACGTTCATTGTCATTTTTTTCTCACGCTTGCCATAGCCTTACTACTGCAGAAATAAAAGAAACTGAGATTTTGGATATTTACCGACTTTGCCAATGTGATGAAAGACTACCTTTTGGTTTGTTTTCTTGACATTGATTCTGGTTTAGTGTTTTGGAAACATTAATGAAGCTAATTTAACTTTCTGGTTACAAACTTTGTCCCATTATTTCGACTACACTTCATCTTCTTGTCACTGCTGTCTCTGAAATTTCTACCTACATTTCTTACCAGAACAATAATATCCTAATTTCTAATATTTCTCTTTTTCAGCTTCAAAAATCTCCCATTTAAATTTGTAATAGACTTCTTCCTATAGCTTTACAGTAAGGATCTAATTAGTCTAGAACAGGCCATTCATTCCAACAAGTTCCACAATCCAATTCTCCTAGAATTTCCAAAATAGCATCTAGCTGAGGTTTGAAGGTCTTTAAATTCCTACACACTTTCACACTGCTTGCTAAATTATTCCACGTGTCTACTGTTCTTTGTGTAAAGAAAACGTTTTATACATTTCTGTGAATACTTGTCCTTAACAAGTTCCAAACTGTGTCCCCATGTTCTTGATGAAGAGTTTCTTTTAAAATGAATGCAGGGATCCACTGTACTAATTCCCTTCATAATGTTAAACATTTCAATCATTTCATCTCTCAAGCTCTGTTTGCTTAAAGTGAAAGGTCTAACTCCTTCAATCTTTCCTCATGGCTCATATCTATCAGTCCTAGAATCAGCCTAGTTGCTCTACTCTGGGATTTCTTTAACGCCATGTCATTTTCTTAATATGGAGACCAAAACTTTACACAGTACTGCAAGTGAGGCCTCACCAATATGTTATAGTTTAAGCATAACCTCTTTTGACTTGTATTCTATGCATCATGATCTTTAATCTAATTACACCATTGTCCTTCTTGATGGCTTCTGATTGCTTCTACTGTATATACTGTCTTAATGTAGATAGGAGTCAAAGTGGACTCATAACAATGTCCTTCTCAAGAGATGAACTACCAAATTTCAAACCTCCTATTGTGTATTTAAATTTAACATTTCTAGCTCCTATATGTAATACTTTATATTTACTTATATTCAATTTTATTTGACACAAATCTGCCCAAGCCTATATGTTGTTCAGTCTCCACTGCAATGATTCAGCTGATTCTACATTATATCTCTTTCCTGCTAGTTTAATATCATTTTCAAAAAGACCATGTTGTTGATCTTATCCAGCTTGTTGATGTATATAATATAATAGCGTGGGTTTAGACTGGGTTCAGGTTATTACTTTTTGAACAAATGGGTGCAGGTCAAAAAAAGCTGAATGGCGAATCGCCAGTTGTTAGTATTGAGATGTCAAAACTTTGCAGAAATCTATAACCTAATATAATTGATGTAGTTAGTGAAAGGCAAAACCTAAATGAAAGAAATACAAATATCTCAAAAGAAGAAGAAGAAGAGAGTATGTTTTAAACAAAATGCAGGGGTCAAAAGCCAGAAAATGCAAAAATCAAAATCATAATTCAACCAGATCAGAGCTGAAGCTGGTGTGAGAACAACAGCTCCACCTTAAATACTTGCTGGGACCAGAACCCCAACTGAATAATTAGGTGGCCCTGCCTTTCTAGGGTCCACATAAAAGATATAGGGCACATAACTAAATGAACTACATATACTGTACTACGCATATTTTTAAAAAAATACAAAGTAATCAATAAACACCACAATATCAAAGAAAATCAAAACATTACACAAAGACAAAACAAAACCAAAAAAAGAACACCTAACACAAAGTATAAAATTATACCGGGGTTGGCAAAAGGAGGTTTACACTTTTGAGTACACAAAACACAAAGATTATTCTTGTATTATTTATTTATTGATTTATTTTTTGTATTATTTGTCCTCTTAATTTTAATAAAGCTATTGAGTTAATAAAGCTATAGTAATAAAGCCCTGTATTTAAACAACAATGGAAAAATTAAATAAACAAAAAGTAAACTTAAGACAGAGCAACAAACTGGCTAAAACAAAAGACACCTACTGCTTAGATAACTAGTTTGAATAGTAAGTTTTTGGGAGGCCTTGTACTGTGCCCTTTGCATGTACTGTGATCAGCAATTTTGATTAATTTTTTTTGGGTTCCCCAATCAGATTTTATTAAAATAAATTAAATAAACACTTTAGGGACTTAAGAACAAAAGCATTACAAAAAATACACTTAATTTTGTCCACAAGACATTTTGTGAGAATTGTAACTTTTTTAGCATTATAAAGCAATGTCATCTTTGTTTTGTATATGAGTGCCACCTTTTTGTGGATCCTGTAATCAAGACACAACTCCTGATTGCTGGGAATGTCGTCAATGCAATAGGTTAGAAGGTCAACACTGGGACTCATTTCTCTTCTGAGTCTGCAAATAAATCCCTGTGTTAGCATGCAGATCTTCTGGTGAATTATTTCTTGAATACAGAACTTCCATCCATCCATCCATTTTCCAACCCGCTGAATCCAAACACAGGGTCACGGGGGTCTGCTGGAGCCAATCCCAGCCAACACAGGGCACAAGGCAGGAACCAATCCCAGGGTTGGCAGGGTGCCAACCCACCGCAGGACACACACAAACACACCCACACACCAAGCACACACTAGGGCCAATTTAGAATCGCCAATCCACCTAACCTGCATGTCTTTGGACTGTGGGAGGAAACCGGAGCGCCCGGAGGAAACCCACGCAGACACGGGGAGAACAGGCAAACTCCACGCAGGGAGGACCCAGGAAGCAAACCCAGGTCCCCAGGTCTCCCAACTGCGAGGCAGCAGCGCTACCCACTGCGCCACCGTGCCGCCCAATACAGAACTTTGTTCTTGTTATTAGGTACCTTGAATTTTGGTTAGTGGTTAAAACTTGATGACAGACTTTTGGTTCTTACTTTGGCTTGTTGTCTGCTTATATTTTATCTTCTGATCCTTATCATTAAATACCATCAATGTCTCACTCTGAGCCACTGATGATGCCAATTAAATTTGAATGTAAATACAATCAAAGTATGAGAAATGTTTAGTAGAGTAGAGTAGAGTCTTTTAGCAAGGAAACTTTAATATATCATTATAATATTAAGCCAAGACTTAATTTGGTGTATTAGACATCCTATCTAATGTAATAATATAACACTGAAAAATACAGGGATGAAATGTATACAAAATGTAAATGGATGGAAATGAAAGATTTCACTTTTTGAAATACAGAATTAAGAAAAGAGATTGTTATCGATCTTATACACATTAAAAAAGTATTATTTTACTTCTGAATATGAACTACCTTTCTTTATTTGCCTTAATCCAGACTTAACTCAAGGAGCCAAAGGGAAATACATTTTTCTTAAATTTTTGTAGCAGGATGAGGCTATGCTCTGGCTGGAATGAAGGTGAAGATAAATCAGTGAAAAAGCAACTTTATTAACTTTTAAAGAAGCAGAATATTTAAATTACCCAGAAAAACTATAGCTTTAAATCCTCTTTTAAGTGTCTCGTTATGGCATTTTCTTCTGTTGTGTTTGGTATGGATTACTTTTTAAAACACAACATGGAAACATATGGTTCTAAAAAGATTAAGGCAGCCACAATTATATATTCAAATCAATCCAATTTATAATTTTATAGTGCTGTCCTCAGAAGGCAGGCTCAGAGCTCATACAGAGTGTTACAAAAATAAAGTAGTAACCACAAAAATACAAAATGCTATACAACATTCACAAACATATAAGTAAAATGTAAAAATTAATAGATGCAAATATTGTAATGCTCCCTAAAACTGAAAGGTAAAAAAAAAAATGTTTGTCTAGTCCTCTCACTACGCAAACATTCACAGCTCCTGAGTCATGCCAAACTAATCTGCATTTTACAGAAAGAGCACAGTGGACCTCACAAATTATTACGACTCTCACGTCACACTCATAATGTAGCATTGAGATATACTGCTATTTCTCTATGGGAGAGCCTTTCTAATTAGATGCAAGCATACCCAAGAAACTGAGATAATACAAGACACCTTGTCATGGCACTCTCCAGCACAGATCACACATTACACGAGTAGCTTGGTGCATTAATCTGATCCAGGCACTTACTGTGTATGTATCATTAGGATTCTTTTAACCTACACTAGTTATTTTACTCTGCTTTCTACTTCCTGAGCAGCTTCCACATTTCCAAACAGTATTTTAGATTTTAGAATTTAGAATTCATCTACTATGTATTCCATAGTACTATAAACTGTAAACTTTGATGGTCATGCTGATAGTACTGAAATGTTTCACTAGTTACAACTGAGATTTGCCTCCCTGTAGTTGAGCAGTGAATATTTTGTTTTGAATGTCTTCTCTAGTCATGGAATTCCCAAGTGAAAATATAAAAACACCCATTTTGTAAATATATCTGGAAATTGAGTCCTTCTGCCAACCTTGTGGTTCTCTTTTTTATTCTATTATTGAATGTACAGCTTTATGCAGTGTTTAAGAGGGAGCAAAACCTAATTGAAAGAAATCCAAATATCTCAAAAGAAGAAGAAGAGAGTATCTTTAAACAAAATTCATGGGTCAAAAGCCAGAAAATGCAAAAATCAAAATCATAAACCAAACACAAGAATTAAACCAGATCAATAACTATTAAATGAGCAGCATTTAGCTTCAATGGGCTTCGAGTCAGCTGGGCCAAAAATGAAGCCCAAATGTGCACTAGTGGTGTACTGTAAATATAGGTAAGGCCTCTGAAAGAATTCCATGTATTCCATTTTATGTTAAAAACATGGAGTCTATCTAAATGGGCATTGTTTTAGATGTTTCTGCATGAGAAAACCTCCATGAGTTGTTGCAACATGTCAGTCAGGACCTAAGAGGAGAAGTTTGAAACCTGTTAACAGATAGCAGTAGGGTGTTTTGTTCAGCAAGAAGTGTTAACTCTACAAATGGACCACATTCAGTACTGGGAAATGCACTGTGGAAAGGTTGTTTCACTTACATTACTACGCCAAATCCACAACTTTCACAAAATACCATAACAACAACATGAACTAATCACAACAAAAATAATATAATTCAGCATTCAATCCTTCTCAGGCTGCGATGAGAAAACCATACTGGAAGATCAACAAAGATGAATGAAGAGGTTAGCTATGGTGCCCGTTCTGCTCAGGTAGTTATCTTGTCTGGGTCTTCTTGGAATTCATAGACGCTTGGAGGCTGAAAATATAGTGTCACAACTTAAAAGTCCCAGACTGGAAAAGGTCAGCGGTTCTGGAGCTTTATTGTGTCTTGAGACCAGAAGTTGCCAGATGTGGAAACACTTCTATAATATTAAGATTAGATTGTTTGGGCAAAATAGCCTCAAGAATTATCTTAAATACAGAACAAAGAATTTTTTCAACACTGTATTTTTCCTGACAGAGCCCAGTATATAATTGAGAAAAAGAGCAAGGGTGTACAAAAAAAAAGAAAAAGAAAAATAAAGCGATATAACATATTAAAAACAATCATAAGAAGAAATTAAACTGTGAATGACCACTGAATCACTCAGCAAAGATATAAAGTTTACCCCCCACCCAAGTCTATCTTACCAAGAATTGTAAGTAATGTCGATCTTGAATGGAGAAATCAAAGAGTGGTTGAAGGAACTTATCCATATTTTAAATAAATTATAATGTTAAACTAACTTATGGCACACTAATACCATAGTTTTTTTTATCATTCTTTTTTTCTCTGAACTTTTTTTTTCTACAATAAGAATGATAGGAGACAGAAATCATCCCAGAAGGACTAGGTGCATGGTTAGAGCATTGAAGAAAAAAATAATAGCTATTGTTATATTGAACAAAGCATGAAGCAAATTGTTGGATATATAAACATAACAAAAAATATCTATCTATCTATCTATCTATCTATCTATCTATCTATCTATCTATCTATCTATCTATCTATCTATCTATCTATCTAATTAATCGTTCGGAGAAGAGAAATCAATAGCAGTTGTGTTGTGTGATATGTTATTATAGGCTATTGCATTATTTGTCCTTTTTATATAGAACTAAATTATTTCAAAATCTTTACACTGTAAAGGCAAATGTGAAAGCACCTGAATGCAAATGTGATCTAATTAAAGTAACCAGTGTAAATGGTATTAAACAACACCTGCAACATCTGTTCCTGAAATATACATTACAATAGGCATGCAGGAAAATCACCAGGTGGGAAACCATAAGACAACTTTATTATTACTATTTTTAAAAATGTGGTTTTATGCAAATCAATCACTTTAAAATAGTCCTTTTTATCTAACTAAAAAATAAAATGGTAAATAATTTTGAGTTCCATTGTTTTTGCTTTTATCACTTGGAAAATGTCTAAATTAATTCATTTTCTAAAGCCCATATATTGTATGTTTAAAAATATCAAAAACGGAACCTTATGCATTTATAATATGATATGCTAGTCAACTATTCATAATGAGGCTGTGCATAATACATTAAAGGTTGGAAAACTATCTATCTATCTATCTATCTATCTATCTATCTATCTATCTATCTAGAATCATGGAACAATTAAGCAATTCTGCTTTTCTGTCCTCTTGTACAAATAACAGATATGTAAGCCTCTTTTGTTCAATGACCTCAGCATGAAAGTAGATATCCTAATTCTCTCCAATGTTATTATCAGTAAGAATATTTTTTGAAAGAAGTAAGAGCAAAAATAAAAACGTAATCAAATGTTGGCATCAGCAGGGAGCCTGCAAATGACTGGTGTGATCCTACAGCAATTATAAACCATTGAATCCTTCCCAGCCAATTAAAATTTCTTATTCATGTCAGTCACGGCGCTTCTCTTGATGTCAACATCATCCCTTCATCATCTCTTATCTTGGAATACAAAGTATGAAAGATATTCTATTAATTTGCTCACCAACAATTATATTCACAACTTGACTGACTAAAAGCTCTTTATACTGTAGCAGGATTTTTTTTTTCTTAATGTATTAAATAAGCAAGTCCAAATTTGTGAAACTAATCAAAGCCACTTGATTTTATAAAATATTTTTTTCCAGCTGTGATCATACTGGAGTAAAAAAAAAATCTAGGTGATTATTTGCAGTGGAAAGATTCTGACATAGCACCGCTGGATTGTCCAAATGAGTTAGGACTAAGCACTTGTACTCAGAACTTTGACGTCTATGGTGCAGATATATAAGTGCATGTGTTCTGTGAGTTACACTACTCAAGGAAGAACTCTGTGCTTCTTTAACGTCTCAAACTATAAACTAAGCGGACTGACAAGCACACTACTAACCTTCTGGATCTCTCATTCATAAGGGAGCAATGTTAAATTTGTGCTTTCTATTGAGAGCTACCCTTCTGCACAAATAATCATCAGGGTGCTGACATTTTTATAACTGTAGAAGACCAGACCCCCAGAAAGCACTGCTCTGTACTAAAGTATAAGTCAGCAGAGAGCTTTCTAGGGTATAATCTAGCTGATAGTCGACTATACTGAAATCAAGCAGCAGTCCTCACAGATGGTGATGGTCATGAAAAAGGAAATTAAAATACATATGCAGAGGCTTTTCCATATTTTAAATAGAGGATATTACACTCTAAATAGTTATGTTATGTTTAAAAAAATGTTATTGTATAACCTATTAATTGAGGGGGTCCATTCTTAAGAGAATATACTGTATACACACTGCAGTTTTCTTTCTTTTTTTTTTAAATTGATCAATGTTCTACTACTTAATTCTTTTACTTTAATTTCCTGTGCATCAGACCCACAGATTTGTTTTACTCATTGTGCTTATTTTCTCTGTTAGTGTCTCACCCATTCCCACATCTTTCTTTATCTTCTACATAGACTGAGCTCCAGACTGTTGTTCTCTACCTTTGCATCCGAAACCTGGCACTAACCACTAGTACTGGTGGCTCACTGGAGGCTACTGTCAGATGTCAAATATTTCTATCCTTCTCATCTACCTGTAACAGAAGTAGTAGAAGTAGGAGTCACGTGTGCAGAACACAGTGAAATTCTTACTTGAATGTCCAACCAATGTGCAACACATTGGCATTTTCTGGTGCCACACACAAGAATGTATAAAAAATAGATAACTTTGTTACAATCAACAGAAAACAGAATTCAGCTTGCCAGGTAAATGTGTTTATATGTATGGAACAACACATGCATATATTTACATTTGGCTCTGTGATTGAAAAGGTAGGTTCAGTAAATGGATGGGTAGAAGACTTTTCATTTTATTGTTATTTCATAGACAAAATCCATGAGTATACTTATTATCTATGAGCATTCTTCATCTAAACTAATTGAATGTAAAGTTTGCTTTCTGAAGGGAACATCTTTATGCTGATGTCCTTACTATTAAAATATGTTGCCACTATGGCATAAATCTATCCTTGTGACTCAAGGGGGAATGATGGGACACTCATTATTCATCCTTAGGCTGCAGCGATGTGAGGGTGGGGGATTATATTAGCAGACTTCAAAGGTTTTAAGACAGGAGCAAATAAGCAAACCGCACAATTTATAACACTGTGTCATTCTTAAAATAATATATGGTGTTAGAAATGGTAGAAGGGTGTTTTGGGAAGGCTGAACAACTGCTGCCATTGTTCTCCCTAAATGGCATTGTTGCGTTTGTTTGTAGATATTTACATTCATTTTGTACATTTTTTATATTTCCAGAGGGAGCCAGCAGGAGGCTTCTGTGACTGATGGAAACTACAGCTCCCAAACTACCTTGAAGCTCAGTGTCAGTTTGACTCAGATGTGTTTGTTAAATGAGTGCTAATAGCTACATTTTTGAGCCAGGAGGGCTATAAAGGCAGATGAAGCTGGGAGCATCTAAAGCCTTTGCATCCCCCTGAAGTGAATACAATACTTGAGGGACAAAGACTACAAATGTACTGTGCTTTGACTTTCTCTCATTTCTATTATTTGCTTCTTTTGTTTTTATTTTGCTTTTGTTTAAAACTTTCTCCATTCAATGTTTCAGTATACTTCACTGGCAGAAACAGTAAATCGTATATAATATGATGTGATGTTTCTATAGTACTTATCTATCTATATATCTGATTAATTAAATTCATTTTAAATGTATGCCAGAATTTATATTAAGTTATTAAGCACTAAAATACATCCACTTTGTTATTAATATATTATCAGCTATTAATTGAAACATTAAAGAGCTATTCATTTAGTACAGAAATGTAAAAAATTGAAATCACTCATTAATGTTATGCCAGCAAGATGGTGCACTGACTACTGGTGCCATATGATGCATCCACGTACCCGAGTTCAGTCCCTATAATGTTAATATCTTTGTGCAGTTTGAGTATTCCTTCAATGTCTGTGTGGTTTTTCTGTGGTTTCCTAAAAAATGTAAAGGACGTCCACGTTAGGCTAATTTAAGTCTCTCAGTTGGCCTATTATGAATAAGTATAGATGTATACAGTACATGACTATAGCATGGATCTCTGCCTTGCACCTGATATTGTTTGGATAGGTTTTGGGAACTTATAACTCTGTAATAGAAGATGCTGGCTTAGAAAATCAAAAGATGGATTAACATTTTCATAGTACAGAGGATTAAAACATGGTAATTGATGTCTAAAACAGGATACAGTAAAACTAAATAAAAATTAAATATTACAATGCAGCCAATATTAGCAAAGTGATGCACATGGGCAATAGGAATGCCAATTATAAATATAAGATGGGAGGAAGCAACCTCTGAAAATAAATGGGAGGTTTATATTGACACATCATTTTCATCTTCTAAACCATGCACAAAAACTATTAAAAAGGTAAATAACATGTTAGATTATATTGTAATATAAATTGAGGAATGCTATACTTAGACTATATAATGCAGTAGTGACCAAATCTGGAGTATTCTATGCAGTTCTGATCACCGTGCTATGAGAAAGACATAGCAGCACTTGAAGCTGTGCAGTGGAGAGCAACCAGGTGTATCCCATGGCTTAAGGACATGTCCTACTGTGACAGACTGACAGAAGTAAGCGTGTTTACAACAACAACAACAACAACATTTATTTATATAGCACATTTTCATACAAAAAGTAGCTCAAAGTGCTTTACATAATGAAGAAAAGAAGAATAAAAGACAAATAAGAAATTAAAATAAGACAACATTAGTTAACATAAAAAGGAGTAAGGTCCGATGGCCAGGGGTGGACAGAAAAAACAAAAAAAAAACTCCAGAAGGCTGGAGAAAATTAGTCTCAAGCAGAGGAGACTGCGTGGGGACCTAATCAAGGTGCTGTATTTAAACAACAACAACATTTATGTACAGTATATAGCACATTTTAATACGAATGATGCAGCTCAAAGTGCTTCACAAGATGAAGAAAGAATAAAGAAAAATATAAAAATAAGATTAGGCAATGTTAAGTAACAAAGAATAAAGTAAGGTCAGATGCCCCGGAGGACAGAAAAAAAAAATAAAAAACTCTAGAGGGTTGGAGAAAAAAAAGCAAAATCTGCAGGGGTTCCGAGACCACGAGACCGCCCAGCACCCACTGGGCATTCTACCTAATATAAATGATCTCAATCAGTCCTCATGGTTTTCAGGTTTCATGTGGAATTTAAAATCCTCAAAAGCATTGATAAAGCAGATCCATCAACGTTCTTTTAGCTTAAGGGTGAGCCATGCATTCAAAAACATCAGTGTAAATTAGGGAGAAATGTATTTAAGACTGAAGCCAGTTGTGAGAGTCTGGAAACAAGCTACTGAGACATGTAGTTGTAGAAGAAACATGGACCACCTTTAAGAAGAATCTAGATGAGATATTGGGACTGCTTAGCTATTAGCAAAACAAACAAGCTTGATGGACATCTCTTCTTGTTTGTCAAGTTTCTTATGTTCTTTTAAATGATTATTAGCTGCTCCAATTAATAAAGTAAGAGATGATACCACATACCCTGCACTTAAAAGGGGGATGGTGTGGCCTAGTAGTTAGGGTAATGAACTTGAGGCCGTAATTTTGCCTGTTATATCCTGTAACACCGAATAAATCCCATAACCTGTTGGTGCTCCAGTTGAGAAAAAAATGAATGCAAACTCAGGGAACAGTGTCTATGAAATGAAGAATGAAGCCGATTTTAAAGCAACATTAAAACCTCTAATAATATAGATGTGGCCGAATAATGTTTTTAAGTAAAAGAAAATCTTTTGATTAAAGACTAAGGGGTTCATCAGTTGTACTTCTGAAAGAGTTTTCTGTTCGAGGTTTCTCACATAGATGTTAACTGATCAGAAATCAGTGACTGAATGCTACTGAGAAACCAGAGGCTGATAGTCATGGAGAAAGACTCTGATTGTCCTTTAGAGGTAAGAATGAACAATCTTAGAATGCAATGTCTAGGGCAAGTTACCACTTTCTGAAACAAAGATGAAAATTTCCCTTAACTGCATGGAGCCCTTTTTTTTTTAAGTGTCATCTGAAATCACCTGAAATTGAGAAATGATCTACGGTAGTGTCTTATAACTGCATGTTGATGCAAAACAAAATCTTATTTACTGATTGAGTAAATTCATTTGTGAGAATAGTTTCAATGGCATTAATTCAAAAGCTGACAGAATTTGTTCCTAAACAGAATCCAAAATTGTGTACAAATAGATGCTTGCTGCAGATTTCATTTTTGCTTAGAAAATTATTTGAGAATTTAGAGCTCAGTGGATTTTGTTTGGTTTCTTTTTCAAGATGCATTACAATCTACAAAAGAGCAGCTCATGAACACAGTGTAGTCATTTAATGTGACGGATCATTGTATTAAACAGATTTAGACATTAAAGGTGAAAAGGCATAAAGGGGGCAGATTACAGGGTTGTAGCATTAAAGAGCAGTGTAGGTAAGCATGGATACATATTGCCTGAAGAGTTTCTCCTAGCTGTCCAACTACCGGATATCAAGACTGCAACGGAGTATAATCTCATTAAGAGAGAAAAAAACTATCAGAGGTTAGGTATCTCGCTGCTTCATCAGCAGTAAATTGACAATAAGATTTATATGGATCCATAATTGTATTTCTTTTATCTACAGTTATGTTAGTTAACGATGGAGAAAAGTCGAAGGCCTTTCTGGTAGTTTTAATGAGGGCTCCTTTTTAAAGACCATAAAATGCCACCAAATTAAATTCTGCCAATTTTCTCCATTTCAAAATTGAGCGCCTACCTCCCTGGGTGTAAAAAAAAAAAAAAAAAAAAAAAAAAAAGAAAGAAAAGAAAAAAGAGCAAAAAAAAAGAAAAGAAATCAAGTTAGTCTGTTTCAGATGAAGTATAAACCAGCATGGCTTTTCCCCCCTTCACTTGCAAACTGTATTAAAATTCAGAAAATAATGGCTTTCTGTCATGTACTCATTGTGGAGTCTTTTCAACTTTTAATTAAAATGACTTAGAAAGTTCCTGCTATCACTCTACATGCTATGACTGGGATGACAAATTCTGCTTGACTAATTGTAGTTAAACAAATGCCACATTTTGCATAGTTTTCTGAGTTCACCAGAAGGCTTCTAGTTTTTATGGTTGATTTCCTGTCGCACAGGTAGCTGTAAAATGTATGGAATTGCTGCAAGTTTCAAAAGACACAGACTTTAATTTGTGAACAAACCATTACTCTTATTGTTCTGCATTTATCATTAATCTGAAGAGAGAGAGAGAGAGAGACAGAGAGGAAAAGAGAAAATGGCGTATTAAGGCTTTGAGATGTCAAAATGCATCATTTATGATTGTTCCACTGCTAAAGCTGTTAAATATAAGAAACCTTGCCTTCCACAGGCAGTGGGAGAAATCAGCCCTAGGGGAGGATAATTTTTTGACTGTCTGCCAACATTATGTCGATTTATATATTAAACGTTCATTTGAATTTTTTTGTGGTATTTGGTAATTTACAAATATGTGAAGAGGTAAATGAAAGAACAGTCCAGGATAACTGCATCCAAAGTCTTTCCTTTAAAATAAAAGCATTAAAGTGGTAACCGTGAGTATTAAAATGTAAAAGAGAAAAACTACTACTTTTTTGGAAAGGTTTTTATTTGCAGAGCAAGATGGAAAAAAACAGCCCCTTCTGTATGATTGAAATTTTTTTTTACAGGCAAGATTGATTTTTAAAAATTTTTTTTCCTGCATGCTGTATTGTCATAAGTCTGTGGTGAATTTAATTTTGTTTATTTGTCTTTGAGATATTTTCATGCTTTAAGAGACTCAGGTCTTTTGATGTGTGCAGCAAGCTGCTAGAGGGATTTTATCAGTCCATACTTACCAGTGTATTGTTCTACACTGTGGTCTCGTTAGAAGTAACTTGAGCTCAAAAGATACAGAATGCCTGAACAAGCTTATAAAGAAAACCTGATCTATCACAGGGCCAACCCGAACACAGTGGAAGCTATTGTGGAAAAGAAGATGGTGTCAAAACTGCCATCATGAAAAATCCCCTCTATCCTCTCCAAGAGGTGCTCCTTTGGAGTACCTTTAGCTGCAGGCTCATTTCTCCATGGTGTGCTAAGAAGCATCTCTGTGGGTCTTTTCTGCCCACTGCTATCGGACAACTCAGTGCTTCCTCCTAACATCTCAAGCTAAACAGTTATACTCTATGATTTGCTACTTCTTCAAAAATAGACAATTATTACCCATTATTATTTATAATGCATTTATCTATCCATCTATTGGTGGTTTGTATTTTTAATCATGTAATTTTGTATCTTTACTTTTTACGTTTCTACTACTGTAATTTCCCCATGGAATTAATAAACTTTATCTAATCTAATCTAAACTTTCGGAGTTCTTGAGGACAAGGAATCCATTTCTCATGTTTATTTTGTGAACACAATTATTTTCATGATGTTATAATTATTTTGATGGCATTTTGTTTGCCATTTTTACGGAGTAGAAAGTCGTAATTTTTTGTGCTCTTGTCGTTGTGACACAAATTGGGTTACAAGAAGCATAGCTTTGGAAGTCATGACTTCATCACTCAATACAGAAAGGAGTTAAAATGTCATCCAAGGTAATCATTGTCTATCTGAGCTTGATGGATAAAAACCTAAAGACTTTGTCATGATTTCTCTTGATTTACATTTATTATGGCAATGACCTTTTGCCTACGTATTTCAACTATGACTCACATGTTTAATTTTGGGTTTTGACAAAAGTATGGCTTGTCCACCCAGTTTTTGACTCCTGCATGTCCTGTTTCCTAGTCTTAAAAAATACCTTCCTTCAATTCCTGGAGACCACAACTGAAAGACTGCCACTTTTACACCTTTTTTCCCCCATGGAGGTGATGGTGGAGTGGACTGAACTGCTTAGTTACATAGCAGATATCAATCTCATAGGGAGAAGGTTAAACATTTCTGCTGTAGTCTTATTAAATCAGTGACTTAACACATTTTAAACATAACATCAATTGTCATTCATTTATTATAGCAGCAAGTCTTGTACACTCAATCATCTGTTCTCACCCATTCCTACCATCTGTTATTCAATGCCCATACCGAGCATCTACACTTACTGTATGAAAGTAACCTCATTCCCATGTGCAAAATGGAATCCCTGTGCTAGTGTTACAAATACCAGTCCTCAAAAACCATTATTTATGGTCAGACAACACATACTTGTACTTGCAATAACACAAACGTGGCTCTCTCCTTTGAGGCTCCCACATTATTCAATATTCTGCATTGATATCCTTGTTTACATATTACCAAGGTGGGCCCACACCCTAATCCCATAAGCTGTTTTTAAATGGATATTTTCTCTCTTTCTCTTTGTTGGCACTCATGGTGGCTGCCTTGCTTTTGCTCAGCACTCCTTGAAAAGACAGTTATTCACCTCAGCTTATTCTTGTCCTAATTAATGCCAATGAGCCTTTTGCATGTAGCAATTAGACAGTTTAAACCTGCAGGCAGAAGGACTTTTAGCAGCTGTTCAGCACTATATCTACTACAGAATTGCATTTGACTTCAGAATTCAGATGTCTCTCATAATAGTAATAATAAAAATAATATCAATAATAGTAATAATGGTAATAACTTTTATTTATATAAACACTTTCATATTTTAAAAACTGAGTTTACAGTGCTATAAAATAAGAAAAAATAAAGCAATACAATAAAGACACTAATCATTTAAACAAAATCAGAAAGGATTAGCTATATAAATGAAAAGAAAAAACACAAATATAACACCATAAAATAACAATGAAGGAAAATAAATTGTAATACATTTTAAAAGTAAAAATAGACATAATAGAAAACCAACAGAGAACCACACTGAAAAGGAAGCTAATTCCACAGTCCTTAATAATCTGATCTATTGGCAACATAGTATATATGCAGCAGTTGGATGAATTCCATAAGTTTGCAGTTGGAGCAGCATTATTGCTAATATATCCAAAGAGAAAAAGTCTCCAAAAGAGTTAATTTTATAATTGCAATTATTAGCAATAATAGTGGTTAATCCCCCTCCCTTTTTACTTATCCGAACCAAAAAAAGGACAAGACTATAGCCTGGAGGTTTCAGTCAAATACACAACCTCATGGCAGCTTAAGCAACTTTAAAAATTTAGTTTAAAATCCATCCTGTATCTAACCTGTTTAAAACCTAACCTATAGTAATATATACATATATGTATATATTACTAAAAGTTAGATTTTAAATATATTTATCTTATCTGTCTTCTATATAAATGACTACGTGTGGAAGTGTGTGTGTCTGTCCTGCCCTGAAGTGAGAGGTGGAGCCGGGGTGAGGGCTCCACCTCAGAGGAAACAGAAAACTCGCTTAGCCGGTTATAACACAAGCAGGGCCAGCACGTTAGCAAAACAAAACCTAAGAAGAAAGACAAAGTCGCTTAGCCGCTAACATTGGCAAAACTGTATCCCTTTTACTTTTCCTCTCACTGCTAATGCACCAGCGATGCAAGCACATCGGCAAAACGAATCCTCCTAGGAGAGAGATGCCCAGAGTAGTTCCTTTCAATTACCCGAAATCTCTACATTTCAATTTCTTTTCTGGTGATTTCAATAGTTTCTAGGACCCCGGGCTTTTTACAGCACAGGCTTACACAGCTAGTATCTATACTAATAAAAGGCAAAGCCCTCACTCACTCACTCACTCACTCACTCACTCACTCACTCACTCACTCACTCACTCACTCACTCACTCACTCACTCACCCACCCACTCATCACTAATTCTCCAACTTCCAGTGTAGGTGGAAGGCTGAAATTTGGCAGGCTCATTCCTTACAGCTTACTTACAAAAGTTAGGCAGGTTTCATTTCGAAATTCTACACGTAATGGTCATAACTAGAACCTCTTTTTTGTCCATATACTGTAATGGAGTGCAGCTCGATGGCCATGGGAAGCGGAGTCGCGTATCGCGTCATCATGCCTCCTACGTAATCACGTGAACTGAAAACAAGGAACAGCCCCAAAGAGCGCTGAAGAAAACATTCATTACACAATTGAGAAGGCAGCAAAACAATAAGAAGCGAGCGAGTGATGCATACAAGCATATTTATAAGTGCAGCTACTGCAGAAACAAAGCACGGTGTAAACTGTAAGTTTAAATTAAGTTTATAGAAACGCTCCCCCTGCCGTTTGCAATACCATATTCGCGAGATACAAGTTTAATGAGAAGACACGAGGTATAAACGAGACTTTGAATTACTTTGTAACGGAGTTAAAATTGCTGTAGAGAGAAACTTTTAAGTGCCGGGTCTTAGCTAACATTAAATAAAGCCGTGCACATCGCAACATCACACAAGAGAGCGGCTCACGTGAACTGACTGAGCGCAGCACGAGTGATCACTTCGATGAATCAAACCTGTTCAAAAAACACATTACACAATTGATAAGGTACGAAAAGAATATGAAGCGACTGACGCATACAGGCATAAATTAAGTTCATAGACCTACAAAAGATTGCCATTTTTCTCCTGTACAACTATACATTGCATTCTCAACAGTAAGCTTCCACGGCTTGGTCATATTCCAACTGACAACGTGGTATACAAAGACAACTATAACAATCGTAATAAACGAACAATGAAACAATGGAGAACCCGTGGATTAAATAAAAAGGCTGCTTCCTTGGCAAAGCAAGGAAAAAGGATGGCTTTATATGGCGTTCGTTTATAAAAACAATCGTAATAGACGAACAATAAACCACTACAGAACCGCAAAGCAACCAGAAAGGACGGACTTATATGGCGTTCGTTTATAAAACAGCGGAGAAGCTGTGTAAAGACAGCTTCACAAAAAAACAGATCCTTAACAAATTATTATTGGTATATTTTCCCTCAGTTTAAAAAGGTTTTCTTTTCTTCTTAATAAAAATTTAAAAGCAGTACTTCGCCGCTACGAAGCGCGGGGATTTTGAAATATATATATATACTAGCAAAATACCCGCGCTTCGCAGCGGAGAAGTAGTGTGTTAAAGAGGTTATGTAAACATATATATACATAAACATACTGTACAGTAATCCCTCCTCCATCGCGGGGGGTTGCGTTCCAGAGCCACCCGCGAAATAAGAAAAATCCGCGAAGTAGAAACCATATGTTTAGATGGTTATTTTTATATTGTCATGCTTGGGTCACAGATTTGCGCAGAAAACACAGGAGGTTGTAGAGAGACAGGAACGTTATTCAAACACTGCAAACAAACATTTGTCTCTTTTTCAAAAGTTTAAACTGTGCTCCATGACAAGACAGAGATCACAGTTCCGTCTCACAATTAAAAAGAATGCAAACATATCTTCCTCTTCAAAGGAGTGTGTCAGGAGCAGATCATGTCACAAAGATAGAGAAAAGCAAACAAATCAATGTTTGGCTTTTAAGTATGTGAAGCACCGCGGCACAAAGCTGTTGAAGGCGGCAGCTCACACCCCCTCCGTCAGGAGCAGACAAAGAGAGAGAGATAGAGAGACACAGTTTGTTTTTCAAGCAAAAATCAATACGTGCCCTTCGAGCTTTTAAGTATGCGAAGCACCGACATGCTGCACAAAAGATAGCAACGTGAAGATAATCTTTCAGCATTTTTAGACGAGCGTCCGTATCGTCTAGGCTGTGCGAACAGCCCCCCTGCTCAATCCCCATAAGTCAGGGATCACAGAAAGTCAGCGCAAGAGAGAGAGAAAAGTAAGCAATCTAGCTTCTCAGCCATCTGCCAATAGCGTCCCTTGTATGAAATCAACTGGGGCAAACCAACTGAGGAAGCATGTACCGAGAAATTAAAAGACCCATTGTCCGCAGAAACCCACGAAGCAGCGAAAAATCCCGCGATATATATTTAAATATGCTTACATATAAAATCTGCGATGGAGTGAAGCCGCGAAAGGCGAAGCGCGATATAGCGAGGGATTACTGTATATACTTATATATACATATCTACATATACACATATCTACATATCTATATATATATATACATATACACATCCACATATATATACATATATCAACATATATATACACATACATATACACACATACATACATACACACATATATATATATATACTAGCAAAATACCCGCGCTTCCAGCGGAGAAGTAGTGTGTTAAAGAGGTTATGTAAACATATATATACATAAACATATATACTTATATACATATCTACATATACACATATCAACATATATAATATATATATATATATATATATTATATATATATATATATATATATATATATATACACATATAGACATCCACATATATATACATATATCAACATATATATATACACATACATATATACACACATACATACATACACACATATATATATATATATAAATATATATATATATATATACACATACAGACACATATATATATATATACATATAGCAAAATACCCGCGCTTTGCAGCGGAGAAGTAGTGTGTTAAAGAGGTTATGTAACCATATATATATATAAACATATATACATATATATACATATCTACATATACACATATCTACATATACAATATATATATATATATATATATATATAATATATACACATATACAATATACATATCTACATATATATATATATATATATATATATATATATATATATAGATATAAATATAGACATACATATATACATACATACATTCACATATATATATATATATATATATATATCTATAATAATAAAAGGCATAGCCCTCACTGACTGACTGACTGACTCACTCATCACTAATTCTCCAACTTCCCCGTGTAGGTGGAAGGCTGAAATTTGGCAGGCTCATTCCTTACAAGCTTACTTACAAAAGTTAGGCAGTTTTCATTTCAAAATTATACGCGTAATGGTCCATAACTGGAACCTCTTTTTTGTCCATATACTGTAATGGTAGGCAGCAAGATGGCCGTAGGAGACTGAGTTGCGTGTCGCGTCATCACGCCTCCCACGTAATCACGTGAACTGACTGTGAACTCAGTACGTAGAAAAGAAGGAGGAGCCCCAAAGAGCACAGAAGAAAACATTCATTACACAATTGACAAGGCAGCGAAACAATTAAGAAGCGAGTGAGTGACGCATACAAGCATCTCAATAAGACACGAGGTATAAAAAAGCACGGT
>NC_041403.2:73389117-73424117 GCF_900747795.2 Erpetoichthys calabaricus | reverse complement strand
TTCTATGGTGTACTTATCCCAAACCATCATCTTTGAATGTTGCAAGACTTTCGCCTTGTATGTAGATCGGGGTAATTACATTCATTGCATTCCTAGTCTGAATCACAATCTGATTGTATGGGTGGTTACTTGGCACTGTAGGTTTGCCACCCGTCCTTTAAAATACGGAATCGTCCCGCATTTGAGAATGAAATTGCCCGTCCCGTATTGAATCAATACGGGACGGGATTTATCCTGCATTTTTTTTATCATTTTTTTTTAAAGCAGCGTCTCATGCAAATCATCCCACACGCATTTTATGAAGATGCCTCCTTTCGTACTTTTGATTGGGTAATACTTGACGTCATCGTTAGTTTGATTGGTCTTTTTAACTGTCTAGTGAGGAGGGCGGGTCTTTTAAGTAGAGTCTGCAAAGTGTTGGCACTGGGATGTGGCACCTGCTGCAGTATGCGTCCCTTATTTTTTTGTATTAAAAGTGATAACCCTACCTGGCAGGTAACAGTTATGTTTGGTCATGAAGTCGTCTAAAATCCGCCACGTGCCCTCTTTTAATTGTGAGAAGCAGATATATATAGCCAAATTCTCGTGCTTCGTTGCGGCGAAGTACTGCTTTTAATTTTTAAGAAAAGAAAACCTTTTTAAACGGATCGAAAATACAGTATACCAATAACAATTTGTTAAGGATCTGTTTTTTTCTGAACCTCACTTTTCACAGCTGTCGCGCTACGGCGTGTGTTTTGTTTATTTGACAGTATGTAGATCGTGGTAATTACATTCATGGCATTCGTTTTCTGAATCACAATCTGACTGTATGGGTGGTTACCTGCCAGGTAACGCTTGTGGTTGGTCAGGAAGTCGCCTTACATCCGCCACGTGCCCTCTTTCTGTTCCCAGAAGCTGATCATAGAATGGTTTTAATAGTTTACTTTCAAATAATGCAAAGAGTATGCGACATGTGTTTCTCCCTAATTCTGGGCTCATCAGGCATACACACTCACTTCATCCCCTCTCGGGAATCGAATCTCTATCGTCAGCGCCAGAGTTGAAGCCCCTAACGTTGCGGTCAGCAAGTCGGCTAACATCCGCCATGTGCCGTCTTTCAGTTGCGAGAAGCAGATCATAAAATGGTTGAAACTGTTGCCCCTAACGTTGCGCTACGGCGTGTGGTTCGTTTATACCTCGTGTCTTCTCATTAAACTTTTATCTCGCGAATATGTTATTGTAATCTGCAGCGGGAGCGTTTCTATAAACTTAATTTAAACTTACGTTTTACACCGTGCTTTGTTTCCCTTATGAACATGCTTGTATGCTTCACTCGCTGGCTTCTTATTGTTTCGCTCCCTTCTCAATTGTTTAATGAATTTTTTGTTCTTCGCTGTTTGCGGCTCTTCCTTCATTTCTCCCTACTGCGTTCTTTTATCTCGCGAATATGTTATTGCAATCCGCAACGGGAGCGTTTCAATAAACTTAATTTAAACTTACATTTTACACCGTGCTTTGTTTCCCTTATGAAGATGCTTGTATGCTTCACTCGCTCCCTTCTCAATTGTTTAATTAATTTTTTGTTCTTCGCTGTTTGCGGCTCTTCCTTCATTTCTCCCTACTGAGTTCACAGTCTTTTCACGTGATTACGTGGGAGGCGTGATGACGTGACACTCAACTCCGCCTCCCACGGCCATCAAGCTGCCGTCCATTACAGTATATTGTGAAAAATAAGGTTCCAGTTATGACCATTACGCGTTGAATTTCGAAATGAAACCTGCCTAACTTTTGTAAGTAAGCTGTAAGGAATCAGCCTGCCAAATTTTAGCCTTCCACCTACACGGGAAGTTGGACAATTAGTGATGAGTGAGTCAGTCAGTCAGTCAGTCAGTGGGTCAGTGAGGGCTTTGCCTTTTATTAATTAGTATAGATGTAGATATGTATATATATGTGTATATATATGTAGATATGTAAATATATATATGTATATATATGTGTCTGTGTGTGTGTATATATATATATATATATATATATGTATGTATGTATGTATGTGTGTATATATATATGTATGTGTATGTATGTATGTGTATATGTATATGTGTATGTGTGTATATGTATGTGTATATATATATTGATATGTATATATATATATGTGTGTGTGTATCTGTATATATATATATATATATGTGTATATGTGTATATATGTAGATATGTGTATATGTAGATATGTATATATATGTATATATGTATATGTATATATACGTTTATGTGTGTATGTGTATGTATATATATATATATATGACAGCAAAACTCATAACAATGACAACACAATTACATTGACAATCATGTTATGTTATTTTTAAAATGTTTCCTTTTCTTTTTCATAACCTCTTTAACACTCTACTTCTCCGCTGCGAAGCGTGGGTATTTTGCTAGTATAATTTAATGCAAAGTTGACGGAATCACTCACTCATTAAAAAAACACTATTTCACATTTTACTTAAAAAGCTAAAATTTGGCTGGATCATACATCTAGGGCTGTAGGTGTCTACTAGGGCTATTTTAATGCACCCTGTCTTTTTTCTGCTCAGTGCAGACAACAGTTGCTACCAATTGAACACTAGCAGCATTAAGCACCACTCTCCAAAAAAGAGGAAGGACAATTGAAGAAGTGGAGGTGTTGCGACAAGGGTAAACAGACAGCATGATATGTGGTGTGCGCTCTGAAATAAAAAAAAAAAGGTGGTTCACTGAAGCTGAAGTATGATGTGGTGCCACACTTGAGGTGTCCTATTCACCTTGAGTCCAGCTGCCAGGGAGGAAGAGAAATGTAGGAGGAGTCAGATCTCTTGTGCCCAAAACAAGAAGCCACAACCAATGGCACTAGTGCAGCTCAGAAGAGAGTGGGGATGGACACTGTACACAGTCAACCTGTTAGGCGGCATAGGTAAGTCCTATGCACACACATGATTCCAGCTCCCCGCCCTTTTATTTATTATACCCTAAACTGCAAGTGTGGACCCTATCCTCCCCATCTCTTGTGGCTGCAGAACATCTCAATTAAAACTTCCATATACAGTAAGGGCCCGATATTGATACATTTGTCTAGGGTTTCAAAAATGTTAGTGCCTACACTGACTGTACATGTAATTCATAATATTACTGTTCTATGAAGTGCAATTTGCGACTTAATTCATTCTTCATAGCTCATATACAAAATATACTGTACACAGTATAGTAAAACACAGAAACTATACAGTGAGATTTTGTCTCATACACAATATTCTGAGAAGCTTACAGTATATACTGAAATGCATACACTGTGTACTGAAATGTATGCACTATCTGTTGAGTTAATATATAGTCTGCAAACTTTATTCACTTTGCCAGTGTTTTCTTTCTATAGTCATGACAATACATACAACATATGTTGATGTTTTATCTAATACACAGAGTTTTTGTGAACAAATGTTTATTGAAAAGTTTAAGCACAATACAGAAAGAAGCAGGATATATGAAATTATGAGATAAGAGATTACTCCCCCTCCCCCCAAACCACCGGTGCCAACTTCCCCACCTCAACCTTGAGAGGAACAAAATAAACAAAAAATGGAGAACTGTTTAGAGTGGAGTCTATGGCACTAATCAGAAAGGACAACAGTCCACAATGAGACTAATAAAGAAAGATAGCAAAGTTTCCATCATTACTAGTCATAACATAGCCTTTCTCTCACAAGCTTGGTGACCAAAGCCACTTCCTGATGTTGGAATCAGAGACTCCATTAATTCTCATTGCCGAGAGTTGAAGAAGAGTTTGGTTACAGAAGGAAGATCTCCCAGAATCAACAGAGACAGAACAAAGGGATTTCCAATGCAAGTTTGGACAACGATGGTACCCAGTCAGAATAACCTCTGCTGGATGGGCTGAGAGAGAGAGTGGAAAGGTCAAGGAGAAGAAAAGCATGAGGTGAGCAGAGAATCTGGACTGAGAATACTGAAGAGATGGAATTTGAAACAAGAAGCCAATAGAGAGCAACATTGGGACGGTTCCAAAAAATACTGAGAAAGGTTCCAGGGAAATTTAAGGAGCAGAATTGCCAAAGTGAGTAAGTGGATAAACGCATAGCGAACCATTTACTTGGGGTATGATACAAGCAATGGACAAAATTAAACAGTATACTGTGATTGGAGTTCCTGAAAATTCATAATGATATTCTTCAAGATGGTGTTCCATAACAAGGAAATGGAGAATGGGGGATCATGTTGCCACACAGAATACAAAAGTAAAGACTTAGTGGAGGCTTTGGGCAGTGCAGCAAATAAAGTGGCAACTGTTTATTTGCAAGATGTGAAAAAATGAGCAAAGACAAAAAGTGGATTAGAAGGACGAGGGAAGAAAGCAATACATCATATGTCGTAAGGACTGACCTCACTTGAAGATAAAAAAAAGAAGAGAAAGGCATGGAGAACCCAGATCTTAGTAGCTGGAATGTCCGGAGTGCACAGTCATCAAAGACAACCTCCAGAGTGTTAATAGTTAAGCTTTACTAGAGAATATGGGAGGTATTTGAAAGCCAATCAGGAATAGTACCTAGGAGCTTTTCTACTTGGCACCAGACGTTTAAAGCATACTGTATATTATAAAAGGACTAAATTTAGACAGAAGGGCTATTATCTTTAAGGAAGTGGAGAGTGTGTAGGAGATGAGGGGGAAGCAAGCCTTTCTTCAATGAAAAGTGAAGATGGAGGATTGGTAGAAGCATCAGCTAGTTGCAGATATGCCTTAGAGTATAACACCAATGGTTAAGTTCCAAGTCAGGAAGAGAAACAGACTTGTCTTGGAATAGGTAGAAATGCTTAATATGAGGTCTCTTGCTATTCCAAAGAAATTTAGAAATAAGGGCTCTAACTTCAGGCCAATAATTGATAGGAGAAGAGAGAGGGAGCATTGAGGTAACAAAATTTATACACAGAACAATATTCATTTTAATAATTGCTAAGTGAGAGCAAAAAGACAGAGGGATAAGTGTCCAGGTAGAGAGAAAGTCTTTAATGTTTTTAAAGGCCCGATGGTACTTAGAGGTGACTAAAGTTCTGACCCAAATTAGATATATCAATGACAAGATATTTTAATAATTTAGTCATAGGGATAGAAGAAGAGAGAGTGGAGTGTTGACAAAGATGGTTTAAAGGGAGGATGGCAGATTTGGACCAATTAATTCTGTACCCTGACACGGCTTCATAAGCATTAAATATACTGCAGTACCTGAGGGGGCAGGAATAGCAGGATATCATTAGGACATAAAGCTTTTTTTGTGGAATGTGATATGTAATTAACAAGATGATTAGGTCTGTTTTACAAAGAGAAATGGCCAAAGGTTCAAAGGAGAGTCTCATACATTATATACGCTTACTGACTTGACTGTCACAGTCCTGTAACAGCTATTAAAATTCAGAAAGTTGTGAACTTTTTGTCTATTTTATGCTGTAAACTTCCCACTAAGTAGCATGTAGACAAGAGCATTGTAATTGTACTGAAAACCTTGTGACACATATCATTTTCCTCATAAAACAGAATATTTATACATTGGTACTTTGTTCCACTAAAGATAGATTTATATTCCACTGCTTTATGCATCTAATTCCATTTTCAAAACTACTTAATCCAATTCTTGGCTTAAGAAGGTGTGGGGTGGTGCATTTTAGTATGCGTTTAAGTTTATAACATAAGCATTTCAAAAATTTAATTCATTGTATTGTCAGCCTAAATGTATAGCCTGTAAAAATCATTGCTTTTTGTAATATGTTAAAGTAAATCATGATTAGGTGTAATAACTTTATTGTCTGGCTATGGCAAAAAAAAAATGAAACTTGAACATACAACTGTAATGCTTGAGTGAATGATGTAAACAAATTAAAATTGGCAACTAATAATAATAATAATCCATCCATTTTCTAAACCTGCTTTAGGCTGAGTAGGGTTGCAGAGAATAATAATAATAATTCATTACATTTATATAGCGCTTTTCTTAGTACTCAAAGTGCTATCCACACAGGGAGGAACCGGGAAACAAACCCACAATCTTCCACAGTCTCCTTACTGCAAAGCAGCAGCACAACCACTGCGCCACCTGTGAGGATAAGGTGGAAGAGAAGGTGGAACCTATCCCAGCAAGCACAGGGTGCAATTCAGGTGGACAGAAATACTCAAAATTCCGATCATTATTACCACTGATAACCTGTTTCAATTCTAAAGAATACTGTTTCCTTTAAAACTGTAAAACTGTGTTTATCAACAGAAAGTCAGTCACTGGAAAAAGCAGGAAGTGATTTATGGCATTAATGTTTTATTCATGGCCAATTGTATGTAGCATGTTCAAGGCTCTGCAGCTCCAGTGAACTATAGAAATAATATTAGCCCCTAGTAAAAACTGCAAGTGTATAAAAAAAAAAGTAGTTACATAGTACTTCAGATACATCTGATTAACTGACGGCACTATAACTGAGTCCCATAGTCTTAAGAAATTTCCCGGGCAATGCTGAGTAACACATCAAATCAGAAATATGATCTTTTAAATGGATAGGTTTGTGGTTAAGTGCCATGATATTTTAAAGAGTCATTTTAAGATCTTTTCTACATTGCACTTGAGAAAAAGGTGGCACATCAAAAGAATTTGGGACAAAAACACGCATTGAAAAATGAACAGAGGAAAAATGCACAGAATATTAAATGTGCATAGCTTGTGGGTTCTCTCTGTGTAGAAAAGTTTAACAATTTGATTCAGTGGACACATAAGAATGACAAAGTTTTTCTGCTTGTTAAAATGTTGCCACATGTTGCCCCAAACACCCTTAGTAATATTCCCTCAATTGTATATACTGACCATGGAAAACATCTGGGGCCTCATGCATAACGCCGTGCGTAGAATTCACACTATAACATGATGTAAGCACAAAAGCCGAAATGTGCTTATGCACACAAAAATCCAGATGCAGGAATCTGTGAGTTCACCAACTTCCGTGTTCTTCCGCTACATAAATTCCGCTCAACGTGGAAATAAACGCACGTGCATGCGCTTGCTGTCCCTCCCCAACTCCTTCCAGAATTACTCCTCTTTGAATATGCAAATCAATATAAATAGCCCTTAAGCCCAGCGTTCTGTGAAAAGGCAATGGCAAAAGTACGAGGAAAAATAGAAGAATTTCAGCAAATACCAAATGGAGGCAAAGAAAAACGTACTATTTGTTGGTTTAAACAGTTATATAAGCAACAAAAGGAAGATGATCAAGTGACATAGCGTGTTGGAGAAACTCGAAAGCTCAAGTTCACAAAGTCACACAGTGCCCGAAATAAAAAAGTTGTCACATATTAAAGTTGGCGTGAAAAGGCGACTCGTAGCCCACTGTCTGAGTGTCATATGAAAGCTTATTAGGGTACAGTGAAAAAAAAGGCACACAGTGTGAAAAAAGCAGGAAATGTCAACTTTAATCTCGAAATTTCCACTTTAATCACGTAGTTTATTTTGTCATTAAAGTAGAACATCATAAACTTCATCTTAAAATCGTTTAATTTACTAGTTTCTCAAATCCCATTGTAACTAAAGTAGCACGTTAATTGCTTTGTTGTGTATTTGATCTTATATGCGCTCTATGTGCCTGAATCACTACGTGCTCTTCCTCCGACAGGACACAGAATCCATTACGTTCGTAAAATTACAGCTCTCTGAATAATTAAAATACTGAGAAGTATACGTGATATCATTTTCATGATAATATGAGTTAAAGCATGTTATTAAACATGGGAACACGGTGGTGCAGTGATTGTTCATGTCTTACACAAGATGCTTGTTGCGCTATGCGCGACCTTCAGTGAAATGCTTTATTACAGAAGTACTGTATTTTTCAAACGTACTAACACCCAATTCCTGTCCTTACTTTTCTTTCTCCAAATACCCAATTGTCACACAATCAGCTCTGTAATAGACGTTAAGCCATCTGTAAGCTTAGAACGCCGATTCTTCAAAACTTTTAAGGAACATCGAAATATCTTCGTAATGTGTAATTATTCTATCCGAATACAGCGTGAGGCAGGAACAAACCGTGAACGAAGCTCAAGCTCGCTAGCGCTGCGGCACCCTGTAGTTAAAGTTAAAGTTTTATCTGTATAATATAATCAACATATTTTGCTGCATTTCATCTTAAAAATGATATCGTCATCATATGTAAATACGCGCTTTATAAAGTGGCTCAGGCTGTGAAGCGTTCGTCGGATGAGAGCAGTTCAAATAGCGAATGGCTGAGGCAGTGAGTGCTTGATGCTGTATACCGATAATTCTCTTTCCAATCGCTGTAGATCTGTGATTCACACTCAGATACAGTGATATAAATACTCCGAGTGGTGCAGTGCGAGTAATATGGAAAAAGATGATCCGCTGTGGCAACACCTAACAGGAGCAGCTGAAAGAAGAAGAAGACGGTGCAGTGAGAGTAACAACGCTAAAGCAGCTATGGTATTTAGAATAGTTTGACCATTCTGTGGATCATTATATTGTTACAGGTTAATTACAATCAGATGCATTAAATTTATGAAAGATATGCGGTTAATTTAATTAATTAGGTTAATTTCAGTGTATTTGATAAAGCCGCCGTCGTGGATGTGGATCTAAGAAAGGGTAACCACACAGGAACAGTAGCACTGCTTTGATGCTGGGTGCCGCCAGTCTGCAAAACAGAGCGGAGAACTTGCGTATGACAGGGTTTGAGGTACCGTGGAAAAGTGCATGGCTTTACATCAAGTTTAAGTTTTATACATCGCGATTTGAGCGTGAAAACGTTTGTACGCAACATTTCTGTGCGTACGCACCGTTTATACATGAGGAACTGGGCTCTCATTTTGAATACCCATCCATGCTGACTTTTCTTTTTTGCACATCAAATGTACAATTTCATAAAGTAACTAATCAGACCTCTGCTCTAATTATGCCCCTCCCATATCAACCAAACAGGACTCATTTTTCTTTTCAAAGCTTTTTATTTATGTGTGCTTTAATAGGTTTATAATCATGAGGAACAAAGAGGGATATGGGTATGTCCTGGATACCAGCTTGCTGCGAGTGCTTGTACTCTCTGTAAAAAAGTGGACTTTTCCTAATTTCATACGTTTCTTTTCCTCTCAGATGTGAAGGCTCGTTTGTGAGCATGGCCCTAGGATGCGCACCCAAGTCATTTTGATGTTAGATCTGGCCATGGGTAAAACCCACCACTGTTTTCCAGAAGTTATTTGCAAGAGATTTTATTGATGTTCAATTTTTTTTTTTATTCAAGATAAACAGATTCATTTTTAGCGCTTAGTCTCTATGTGTATTCTTTTTTATTCCCATTTGTTATTTACTTACTAAGACTAATCAAATGAAAGCTTTGGTGAAAGAACTCTTAGACACTACATAGAGGATGCAAGCAAGACTGTACAATTGTGAAACTACACACCAGGAATTTAACACGGGCACAGTTATAATATTTCTGTGGTGCCCACTTCACATTCTATGCTTTTGTGACATCGGCTAGGTCCATCTGAGATGAAAGAAAGCTATATGTTGTTGAATTTTTATGTGCAATACGTTTGATCTAATGTTTTACTATAAATATTGTGTTTACTGCTATACATTTCTATATTTCTTTGAACATTTGATGGCAGTGGTCTTTGTGATGCATTTTTAATGTCTCTCTGTAAAATCTGGCAACAAACCAAATTTCCATCTTAGGGAAAAAAAATGTAACTGAAAAATTGAAATTATGTAATTTTGCATCTTATTAAAGGAAATAAAGAACCATCTTTCCATCTTAAACTACTTTGACCTTGGATTCCTTGTGACCCCAACTTGGGAAGATGTTAAGTACTAGCGAGAATAAAGAGTCACAGAGGTGTAACCTGGAGCAGTAGCTTCTCTTTAAACTTTTTATTCCTCTTAGGGGGCAACTATCCTTGAACCACTTTTGCTAGACCTTATGAGGTGTTTCCAGGTGACAGCACTGTACAGTGGCTCAAAAATCTCTAAGCATTTCATTTTTTCTATGAGCGTGTAAAAGACCCATATGCTGCCTACTCACTACAGAGAAATAAATAAAACATAAATAAATATATAGTGCAAATATACAGGAGGTAAATATGAAGACAAGTAAAACGCCAGTAACATTTTAAGCTGTGGCTGAAAGAACCGTTTACATGGCAAGGTCCTACTTTTATTACCCTCTTTTATGTTCTTCCCTAAGACATACTTTCATCCTGCTCAGTTCTGCTGTTTTTGTTTTTATAGTTTAGGCCAGAATATCTCTCTTCTTTTATTGTTATGTAATATCAGGCTAGGTAAAGACAACATCTAGTGAAAATAAAAATGACCCTTAAAAAAGTAAATATGTGAAACACAAAACAGAATGTCAGTGATAATATTGCCTATCTATCTATCTATCTATCTATCTATCTATCTATCTATCTATCTATCTATCTATCTATCTATCTATCTATCTATCTATCTATCTATCTATCTATCTATCTATCTATCTATCTATCTATCTATCTGTCTGTCTGTCTGTCTGTCTGTCTGTCTGTCTGTCTGTCTGTCTGTCTGTCTGTCTGTCTGTCTGTCTGGAAATAAGGTGGCCAGAGTTCCTCTTATGGTTATTCTTTTGTTTTGCACTTAAGTGTAAATTTCTTGAAATATCGTTCCAGCTAATAAATATTTGCTGTTTGTCAGGATACAGAAGGCACTTGGAATGACAAAGAGATATCAAACATCCCTGAGGCAAAATTGCTTAGAATAAAAATATGCAGCTGAGTTCCTACGAAGTGTCATATAGAAAGTATACTGATTTACATAATTTCCCCCATGGAAGAAAGAGCTGAAAGATTTAACTTGAAAAAGTGATCTGGTAAGAAGGTATACAGGTGAATAAAGGACTAGTCAGTTTTAAAACCTACAGAATATAATTGAAGAGTGAAAAGGATGAGAATAATTTCAATTAGTAGGAGAGAAGAAAACATCAGTGTTAAAATGAAGATGAGCAGAAGAGATCTGTCCAATGTCCTGAAAATTGTATGTTTTAGAATACCTATTTACGCTATCTTGAGTATCAACTACACACACTAACCTGCAGTAGTAATTGGGACTGCAGTGTCAATACATATGTGAAGTTAGACGATGTTTGCTGTCTAATTAACCACAATCAAACAGCCTGAGCTCCTGGCTCTGTGGTGACCTTAAATAGATGACTGTCCAAACTTCAATTACATATAGTGGGTTTTAATGAGAGGCCTTCCTTACAAGTATACTAGTGTCCTAAATATCTAAAACTTAATTTATTTATCACTACTGCTTTTCTTTTTTCTTTAAAATCAGGTCTGTTAGCATTTTGCATGCTGTTCTCCCACAATCTGACTAGACATTGGTACAAAGTGCATAAATAATTGAATAAAGTTGTGGTTTCTTTCTTTGCTAGCGGATTCTTGCCATGACTTACCTATTAAAATGTTTTACATGTACCTGTAATGTAATGCATATTCTACTTGGAGCTGTTTGCCCCACTGAGTTGTATTTTAAATGACTCTAGGACTTGTTTGAGGGAATGTTTAGTGTTTTATGTACTCATGTAAAATCAAAGCCTGGAATTTTTTGAAACAATTAACAGGCTCCTGCAGTCTTTACCCTACACTGCAGGGCTCCTACAATAATCACTCCTTTTACAACAGGGGTATGGACAACTGAGCTGGAAGAGTGTATAATAATAATCTTGTGTTTCGTCTAGTCTGAAAAAACAGCAGTAGTTAAGAAAATACAGAACGACTAAGGTGTGGCTTTTACTGACAATTTTTTGCTTCTTGGTAGCATAAATAAAAAAACTGACTTGTCATAGAATCCGCCAAGACATTGACATTTTACGATTTTCAGAGCAGTGAACAATGATTGTTATACTTATGAACCACTTGCTAATTTTAGAAGACACCAGTGAACATTCATTTGAGGCTAAGTAAACAAGTAGCAAACTTGTTATACCTACAGTATATGGCTGACACTCCATATGAAATATTATCTAACAATGATAGAAAAAAGCTCATTAAAATTATTTTAAATAACCAAAGTTGGCAAAAGTTTTTTGATTCCTATTTATAATTTTCTGCAGAATATAGTGCATTATGGAAAATATATATTCTTGCATTAATTAACATGTAAATTTAAATAATAATTAAACATTGTCAGCAGCTTCTTGACTTCCATGCTGGTCTTTGCATATATTTTGAAAGACACAAGAAAAATGTATTTAAAACTATGGAGAAGAGACTCAATTGGTACTACTACTGTATATTTTGCCACTTTTTATTTTAATTATATTGCTAAAATATTGCATTTTTACTAACTACAATCAACAGGATTTTGTAATCATTATTGTTTTCTGTTGTTGCTTTGTTTGTTATATTAAATGACTTGTGGTGATTTCATTAATAACTCTTTAAAATAATAATAATAATAGTTAAAAAGCACATACTGCATGACTTACCAATGCACTTGAGGACTATTCTGAAAGTTGGAACATTTTGAGTATTTATTTTCTTAATAAAAGTCAGAGAAATCACATTTTTGTTTAAGAAGCAGTTTCATAACTATTACTCATATTAAAAATAACTGTGATAATAGAATGTAATTATATATATTAGTAAAGTAAATACAAAATGCTTTAATAGCTATTTAGAATATTATGTAGTTAAAAAAACAGGCACAATTAGCCTAGTGTGTCTGAAATTGACACCAGAGTCCAACTTAATTATGTAAATTACTCTCATTCAGTGTGTATCTCAGTCTATCCATCTCGATGCTCATTACAATATTATTCTTTATGTTGTTGCAAAGACGCAACAATTACATGCAGCTTATCACAATATTCTACTTTATTACGTTTTCTTTTTCTTCTTTTACTACTTTGAAAATTATTATTGTTAATACTACTTTTGTGGTGTAGCCTTAGATTTTTGTATCAGAGAACTACAAAACATCATCATGATTTCCAATTTGCAGCCTGGGGTGTTGTTGTGACGTCATTCATTCTCAAATGCAAATTCTCACTACTGGCTGGGAGTAAGTGTAGGATACTAAGTGAACACTTCTTGAGTCTTTGAGGTAGGTCAAATTTTTATTCTAATGTGACTTTTAGTGCATTTCCTAGGAGCAATTCTGATATGCTTGATAAACATGGGCCCCGGTCTTGAAAAATTTAATGATTCCTACTTGACTTTGAGTTTGGTTAGCAGTTGTGCTTTTGCGACAATTATTTTGACTTCCTGGTTAGTGACTCATTTCTGGCATTTACATTCACAATTCATCTTTTGGTAGTTTTATATTCCAAAACTGTTCGATTTTGTCTTGGCAGATCAAAACCTTGGATCATTAACTTTCAGGATTCCAAGACAGATTATTTCTTAAATGACATGGATGTCTTAAAAGAAGAGCAAGAAATTATTAAAATGAAGTTAAGAGATTAAATTCATCCGTTATTTAAAACTGACAACATTGCATAGCTGGCAGTAAAAGTTGCAAACTTAGAGCCACAAACAGATTTGTCAGGTAACCAGTCTCATTAAGACAAGGAAGTTAAGTTCAGTGGAGTCTAATGGGAGATAAGAGGAAGGGTGTTGTTCTTATTGTGGTTCTATGGTCATGTCCTTGCTAAATGAATACACTACAAGTATATCAAACACGTGTTAAAAAATCCACTGTTAGTACCCATTATAACAGTAGCACATGAACTAATAACACTAATAGATTAAGACGCTGCTGAAAATGGTATTAGCTTCCAATTAATTAGTGAGTGTCAGTTCACCTTCTGTTGCCTTTCCAAGTAATCCACTTGGAAAAGGTGTGTTAGAGAACATATCTACTTCTTTAAGTATTACAGTATGGATACTTCACCCAGAATATCTTACATTTAACATTTTGGAGAGTCCACATTGATATTTAATTTTGTAATTTCTCTGGTTAGAGGAATATAACCCAACTATTGGTTGGAAAAATAGGATATCATTCAATATAGTTAATTCTGTTTGGGTTCAGTTCTTTTATTGTCATTACCTATACTCACTATAAAGATTTTGCCCCCAATTTATGATGGCTTTTTGGATGTATTTAATAAACAGAAGCTTTTTGATTTTTCCCCTTTGTCAACTGTGTGATATTCCTATTGTTTTTTTCAGGAACTGTGTTACCAAAGGGAAAATATGCACATTTTCTAGGAATGAAACTAAAGCTATAGATGAATATATAGAACAAAATAAGGCAAATGAGTTAATTCAACTCTCCAGTAGTCAACTCGTGGCAGGTTTTTTTCATTGAGAAAAAGAATACAGGATTACATCCTTGCACTAATTGATGAGA
This sequence comes from Erpetoichthys calabaricus, assembly GCF_900747795.2. Taxonomy (NCBI): domain Eukaryota; kingdom Metazoa; phylum Chordata; class Cladistia; order Polypteriformes; family Polypteridae; genus Erpetoichthys; species Erpetoichthys calabaricus. Next base: position 73,409,718 of record NC_041403.2, on the reverse strand, counting down.
AATGAACAAAATTAAAATAAAGTATAGTCAAATATTTCTGCTAATATCATATCTGCTAATTCAAGTAAATGATTTAACTGTATTCACAAAGTTAGATCTCCACCATGCATATAGTTTAATTAGAACAATGAAAGGAGGTGAATGGAAAACAGAATTCAAAATGACTACCGGTCACTATAAATATAAGGATATGCCTTATGATTTAGCTAATGCATCAACAGTATTTCAGAACTTCGTGAATGACATTTTAATGACGTGTTGGGGGTTTCAGTGTTGCATTATATTGATAATATATTAATATTTTAAATGGGATAGACAATCATGTAAAACATGTCAGGGAGGTCCTGACATGTTTTACACAACATGAATTGTTTGCTAAACTTGAAAAATGTAAATGTCATAAAGTGTTTGTGCTGTTTTTAGAATATGATATTTCTCATAATGATTCAAGTTATCACCAATGTGTAATTGGAAACCACTGAAAAAAATTAACAAGTATAAGCATTTATCATTTTACTAAGAATTTCAGTTCCATCATTTTTCAAATTACATCTTAATTAAAAATTTCACAAGAAATTGTTTGGTCTTTCACAACACAGGAATCCTTTAACCAACTCAACAGTTATTCACCACAGTTCCAATTCTCCATTATTCAGAACCAAATTAATAGTTTACTGTGGAAATAGATTTTTCCACTTTTTCCAATTTCGGAGTAGGAACCATGCTTTTACAAAGCTAAATGTTGAATTTAGCAATCTGTATCTATGCATGTTTTATTCTAAAAATACACATCCCCAGAGAAGAATTATGATGTAGGAAATAGGGAATTATTGGCCATTTAAATGAAAAGGAGTGGAGAAAATGACAAAAAAGGAAAAAACACAAAACAACACTGAAGTTGTTAAACTGGGCTGTTTGATGTTGGTGGGAATATAAGGTTCTCTTGTAAAATTGTAATTAGCAGTAACAACTCAGCCTTAAAGTACCCTCTTTACTGGTATTAGATTCCTTAGGAAGTGAACTCTGGTGTGCAGAGAAAAGAATACAAGGAGAAATTAAGGCAGGATTTTGTCTGCATGGGTAACCACGTTGATATGGTTTCACTTTTTATAATTCTTTCCATAGTCTCATAATGCATATGTATTGGTTAAGTTCTGGGAAAGACAATTCTAACCTGCCATTTTGACGAAGGTTAGAAACATTTTTGTGCTTTGGATATATATCTTTTTTATTTCACAGTATTTTAAAAAGCTTATTTTCTGAGGTTTGTTTTTACACATTAGTTTAAATATAATTTTTTTATTTGAGAAAGATTAAAATTTTTTTCATTTCAGTTTTAAGTGCCTCACATCGCTATTTCAGAAGTTGCTACTGGTGAATAATGGGTTGCTAGGGGATCTTGCTTGGTTGCTAAGGACTTTCTCCTGGAGTTGCATAACATGGATTCAGGAGCCCCCTCTGTCCAAGATATGAATTTGATATTTTGGTTTCATTCATGGGTATTTTGTCTAAACTCTGCTTACATTTTAGTGTTTTGGCTGTGATTAAAAAGTAAAATTTTGGTGAATGACTCTGCAATTCTTGTCCAACTACGATACAATAAAACCCCTGGCTTGAAAAACAACTTACAACCCATAGAAAAGACTTACTTCAGTTTCTGATAATATTAACAGTCTTTGAGAAAGATTTCTTTATGTTTTTGATTCTCATAAGAAACACACATCTCCTGGTGAGCTGCTTTAAACACACATTATCTGCAGATTACCGAGGGTTTATGGTTTTGATAAAAGACAGGTGGTGGCCATCCAAGCTGAGGAGCCATCACCATTTTTGCATTTTTTGTAACAGGTAGTACATAACAATATTCACAACCCCAGTAATAAAATAGGAAATTACTTAGCAATATAGTCTGCCCTGCTTTAGATCTCCAAAGACCTGATTTTTCATTGGCAACATATTAGTTCTGTGATTCTAACAGTCTTTTATTAAATTGATAAATACAAAAAATGTTGTAGTTTGGGGTTTTGGGAGTGTTTTTAGGATAACGGCATAAGCCTTTTAGTGTATAAATGCAGGATTACAGATAAAGAGGGCTATAAAATTCAACTTTTAACACCAGTATGCAGTGTAGAAACATACTTCAATGTGGAAGACATTTAAACCAAATAGGAATGTACATGGGGCAAAAACTGTGCACACATATTGTTAGTTTTGAGCTTTCTGTATCCTTAAATATATTTTGATGAAAAGATGTAGAAACCTTGGAAAACTTTCTCACATATACTATATCTACTAATGTGGGCAGATATGCGACTCACTTTTTATATACTTTATGTAGTAAATCTTCTGATCCCTTTGTGCATCAGTGCTGTGTGCATACAAAATATGCTGTAAAGGTAAATGGCTTTCCTAGAATAACAAGGAACTCTGGAAATATGCTTGTTTGTTATCTTTTGGAGGAATGAGATGGTAACATTTTGTCTATACTTTGTGTTCATGTATCACAGAAGTGTTTCTTTAGATCCACCCTTATTTTTAAATGGAGGTAAATTTAAGATATTTAAAAATCTGAAAGGCTTCGGAAACTGAGGGCACATAAGCAGTATATTTGAGGGGAAACCTCAATGTAATGTGAAACACCACTCCTTCAGAGTATCGAAGGTAAAATCAAGGTCCAGAAACTGGGGAATACTGCATTCAATTACACATTTGAAGGTGGATATGAGGAATTCAAAGATGTGTGAGTTTAGAGAACCATAAACAGAATGTATGAACACAAACACAGAGAATCAAAGAGTTACTATATGTGCTTTGTCATTTGCTTTAGGAAATAGAAACATGGAGTTGCATAGGGGTCATTGGGGGACTGCTGCTGTTCTTCATTTAACTAAGTGACATAGACAATGATGTGGCAAACAACTTAGTCAAGTTTGCTGACAACACATAATAAGGAAGAACAGTAGATGCCCTCAAGACGTTTGAATCAATACCATTTGACTAAGATTAGAAAAATAAGCTGACGTACTCAAAAGGTTAATGCGTAGAACTGAAAAATATTTGCTGTAGTCACAGCAAAACAGATATAATTAAAAAGTAGCAAACATAATATGAAATGGAAGGAGTTTTTAATGGAACACTTACCTGTGTTTTAATTCAATAGGGAAAGAGGTATGTAAAATGCTGAGATACATCAATAGGTAAATGCCTGTGAGTGGGTGTCTTATGGTATATGTTTCTCAGGTCCCTCCTTAATAAGGCTTGTGTACATATGTCACCTACCTCTTAGTGTGATGTGTCAACAGCCATTAGAACATTACAAACCCATATTATTATGTACATTTTCAGGTGACTGCTTTGAAGTTATCTAAAAATGCAGAAGTATTAATTCTAATACTATAACTTCCAAACAGGACCCCCCAATCACAATAATACATGGCATGGGATTGATCAATAGATCCATATGTGTACAAAACTCACTTATTTTGTTTTATGGTAATGGCATGCTGGAACTTGTCTTGTGTCAAATTCTTTTCCAATACTGGCTTACTGGGCCTTGGATGGGATCATTGGTCACAAAACAGGCACTAATCTTGAAGGCCAAACCAGTCCATTACTACGTATACTTACCCTCAAACATATAAGTCTACTTTAAAATGATTTAACTAACCTATGGGAAGAAAGTGAAGAATATAAGAAGAGAAATAGAACATCTACTGTACATTTGACAAAGATCATTACTGAGGCCAGTCTGAATATACAGCAGGTGCCTGGAGCTGTGAGATAGCAATGCTAAGCACTGCATTATTGTATTGGCTATGAATATGACAACAGTTATAAAGAAAATATTACAAAAATAAAGATTAATAATGTACAGATTAATATTAAATAAACTAGACAATATTTACTGATTAATTAGTCAATAAATACAACCTTTCTTAATGAGCAACATCACATCTTAACATTAAATGTCAGTTTTCTTAAAACCTAGTACTAAACCAAGCACTTTTTTGTCAACAGCAGAAGAAAGGATAGTTTGAGCTCCTTTATGTGAGTAAATTTTATGGAAGATCTTTAAAAACACTGCTTTTTTATATATTCTATCCTTTTGGTGTACTCAGGTTACTACAATATCATATTCGTGCCTGGGGTACAAAAGCAGTGAATATTTAAAATTTTTCATTGCAAGTTGAATTAAGACATTTAGAAGAAGGTAAGGCACATTTGTCTTGTATTGAGTAGACGATTGAGAAAGGAAGTGTTGCTGTTTTTTTGTACATAGCAGTATATAATCCCCAGGTTGCATTTTCATTATATTTTGCTTTCTAGAGGGCATCCCACATGATGTAAATGTTCCTGACATTCTCAACTTCACATTGCTTTTTATAGCAAGCTCCTAAATCAGGTGAGTTACTGCCTTTATGTAAAGCTCTTTTGTGAGCTATCCACTCATTAAATTCTGACTCAATGAAAGAATTCTCATTTTATATGTGTTACTGTCACAAATCCTTCTAGTGCTGACATTTATTTTAATGCTTGATTAAAAGAAGCTACCCACCTATTAGGTATTCATTTATTATACTGAAACTTTGGTAACTTTGAGTAAATCTTAATTATCAGAGCAGAACTTTAAATGGTCCAAAGCATTTTCACATTTTGCTGCCAACGGAAAGTCAACAAAACATAATTAAGAATCACAAGCACTCTAATCACACACTTTTTTGATCCTGCCTTCTTGAGTTTAGTAGTATAAGAGCATGAATCCTGTCTTCAATCCATACACCTATTTTCATTGTCTTCCCTGTGTTATGTTGGTTTTGTTGTTGTATACTGTAATTATTATAGAGCTGCAAAAGGCATTTATTGGTATTGCTGCTACTTCTTTGTTTTTAAAACTTTTTTCTTAAAAATGATAATATCTCTACTACGAATTTAATAATAAAACAAATTGTCTGAGATGTTGATTCTTTACAGTTTCATACAAATTTAGAGGTTGTTAGAGTAAGATGGCCTGCAAGGCAGGAAGGAATGTCTTTCTGTTGCAGAGCATACCTGCACACAGAGTAGTATTTACCACCATGTTACCCATATATGAATATTTCATTGTGTAGAATGCATTCTAGAGTGGTTTGATTTTATTAAATATTAAGTGCTTTGAGTAGTGAGAAAAGTGTTATATAAATGTAAAAATGATTATTATTTAACTAATTGGTGGCTGACTGGCTAAAATGGCTGCCTTACAGTCATTGTCTGTATGACGTTTATAAGTTCCCCTCATGCCACATCCCAAAGACGTACATTTTAGACCAACTGGAGATGCTAAATTGGCACCGTGTGGGTGCAAGCGAGGGGACGTGTGTCCATGTGCTGTACGATGGATTGACAGACCCATCCAGGACCGATTCCCTGCCTTGCACACAATGCTGCTGGGTTATGCTCCCCCTTCATCCCTGAACTGTGTTAAACAGGTCTGAGAATGAAATATTATGCTGTGTTCTACAAGTGCATAATCAATATGAAAGTGCCTTCCAAATCAAAAATGCAGAACGACAAAACTACCAAGAATTGCTAATCAATAGTTTTAATACAAGCCTGCCTAATAAAAAAAATACAAAACTTTGCTTTCATTGCTTATAGACTGTTCACATTTCTGTCCAATTAGTGTTAGATTCTGGCTCCCTGTGACCTTCAAATTAGATTAAACGGCTTCAAAATATGGACGCTAGGTTTCTGGGTCATGTGATAGTAATCAGCCTCGTATTGCCCATACAGGAGAGATATAATTGTGTTCAAAGTGTTCATTGTTTGCTGTGATTCTCAGTATGCAGCAACTTAATAAAGCCAGTTCCTAAGCAATGTTTTTTTTTATTATTTTATTCACACACACAGATAATATCCTACATGTTTATACTGCTTTGTGTACTGAACATCTTGCATTTTTAGCTCTCAAGTTTTTTATAGGAAAAAAAACTAAATCGGCTTACTATGTACTAATATTTGTATTATTTGTGATATCTGGTGATTGGATTGCCTTCCCTAATTTCTGTCATTAAATCCTCTATAGGAAGAGACTATTATTTTACCTAGAGCTGTCTACCATCCATGTGAAAGGCTAAATTCTGGGTTGCTCTCCTGGGTGTTCTTTTCAAAATATTAACTAGTGTACTTGCAGTAATTCTCAGACCCAGACACGGTTAATATATATTTTTTTTTAAATCACACAGAAAATTGCCAAAGAATGTTTCCATGTTGACTTGAACTGAATATCAAAACAACCCCCTGATAAATGTCCTTGAGGCCAAAAAGGTAGTTGTGCTCCAGTAGTCGGGTTCTGTATGAGAAGAGAGAATATTCCTTAGTGGTGCACCAGTGCTGTTTCCTGAAGCCTGCAATTTCCAAAGAACCACCAAGTCCTTTGGAAGCCCAAATCTGCTTACAGTTTTTAAATTTACGCATTATTCAAGATAGATGGCTTCCAGCTTTCCTTATCTCTGTTGTCTTTGTTGAGCCTTTGGGCAAGTTTTATCAGAACGGTACCGCAAGCTTTTCCATTGTTTGTGGAGTTTTGGCACCATTCTCTGAATTTAGCAGATGGTTTGTGAAGAAACTGAATTTTGCACTGGGAGCGCTTGTGGCTTACGAGCTATGGTCAAAATTAAGAGTGCTAGTGGGCAGCGGGCGGGGATTTATGCTAATATATTGAAATAACAGGCTAAACATTTTTTAAAAAAAAAACATCAGCAGAGATATCTGCTTTAGAAGTGTTTATTGTGAAGAGATCAGCACAGTTTTTGACTTCTAAAAAGTGGTGAAAGCACAGTCTGAAGAGATGGTATATGACATTTGTAGATCATTTTATTGTTTTTATTTCTCAATACTTCCTGGCGAACTGTCATCATTCCAATGTGTTGAATTTTTATTTGCAAATTTTAGAAAGTCACAGCAGAAGTGCAATCTCTACTAGGAAGCTCAATGACTTAAAACAAAATGTAAAAGTTTGCATTTATCCAAGTTATTTTTAACCTCTCACATCTTTAAAGAGGCTGTACTCCTTGATTTCCATGCATATCTGCAATATACATGCACTCTTCCATTGTGCTCATTTCAAATTGCACTTGTAAAACTCAGAGCAGCTGAGAATTTTGATACATTTGAAATTCCTCCTTTGTATTTCATCTGTGAGAGATTTGTTCTTCTGATCATAATTGCAAACAGTAGTACTTTTTGCTACGACCTGAGGCTCCCACTTTGCTGAGTAAGCCAATATATGTGTAGCACTAACACTTACTGACAGTAAATGTCATCAGTATTTAAATTATCAGGTCTGCATGATCTTACCAGCTATGAAGTTTCACTCTAACCTTCATTAGCCATAAGGAAGATGGGGATCTGACCCATTGTGGCTATTTTTGCACAAAAGGGTGGTAAACACTGAGTATGTTTTAAACTGTAACTGTCGTTGTCTGGACCAAAACTATCAATGCCAAGTCTCTGTAGTGAGTGGCTTTTTGTTACAACAATCTTTACTATGCCATGAAGAAAGCGCAGAGTGAGTTCCCCTGAAAATGTATGTGTGCTTCAGGAATGCAAAGGCAAAATCTAGTAGTCATTGTTTTACCAATAAGTCTGCTGTGCTTCTCCATAAATTGAATTAAGCGTATAATCACAATTATAGGTGTACAAGGCATTCATTTTTGAATAAAGGAATGAAGCACACCTAAAATAGGGAAGAGTCAGGTATGACAGGAAATGTCTGTGATACACATTGTTCAGCATATAGTTTTAACTTTTGCAGCCTATAACGATTTTCTTACATACAGTCTTAAAAATAATGCTTCTTTAATTGCACTTTATGGTTCTTTACTGGGTTGTGTGGTTCCATGTAGAACCATTGCTTAACCAAGTACCACCTCATTCTGGGAAGGGTTCTTTGGATATGAATTTAGTTCTTTTTTACTTTGAAAAACTTGAAAAACAGATTTCACAAATCTGTTACTGTCTATTTATTCATGGTTGTTCACTGTATAGAGCGTGTTATGGATCTTAATAAATAAATGTTTTGTTTTTCTTTCTGGAACCTTCATGTGGATGAGTCTTTTGAGAACCAAAAATGTTTCCCATATGGCATTACTCTGAAAAAACACTTTGGCACATTTCATTTTAAGAGTGTACTTCCGGACAGATTTACTCCAATTCAGGGTCATTGAGGGGCAAGGGGATTCATACCCCATTTCTCCCTAATTTCAATCATATTTGATTTCCCAGTAGCTTGAACTGTATTATATTTTTACATGTAATGTGTCCTCTTGCTTCATTTGCATGTTTGCAGTTTACTATTCTAACGGTAATTGGTACACAATGATTAAAAAATTATTTTGTAGCATTTTTCAATTTGACACTCTGCATCATTTGAAACAATCTTTTGGAAAAAAAACCTAATTATTTAAGAAAAACTCTCAATTGCTTGCTGGCAGTGTCAGTCAGAAATAACCATCAGTTATCTGCATCCACCATCTGCATAACTTTCTACCAAAGAGATTAAAACTTAGCAGAAAAGAAGCAGGAAAAAGTGGATGATAATGGCTAGGGTGTTGTCTTCTGCTGGGCACACTTACACACTCCATGCACTCACTCATTACAGGGTAATGCCAAACCAATGGGGAAGCACAAAATATGTTCTGAAGAAATGAATCTACAAAAGTATAGGGACAGGTGGAAAAAGGTCTTCAAAGTTTCAATAAACTGAACAGCAAAATAGTCTGTCAATCTCTAAAAATATGTGACAGTTGATCCAGGCTAGCTTTTCAAGTGAGGGGAAAATGACAGCCGAGACCACATATCCTTACTCCAGGACATCTTATGTTGCCTAATTAATCACATCACCATGGCGTCATTACACACCAATAATTTTGCATGAATGGAACAATGTAATATAACCAACTAAACTGTAAAAAAGAAAAATAAAGAAAACATGTAAAGAGTATTACAAAACCAACGCTTGACCTCTCATCAGTGTTAAAACTGATTGAATATTGGGCGCTATGGTTTGTCTATGTGTCTAATTTTCAACTTGGTGTACTTCTGATCTTGAGCCTGTGAATCATTTTCTTGTGACGTTTTAGCTTTAGGTTAAGTACCCTGTTTTGATCTTGGTTTCTCTGGCTTACTCGACCTTTGATAGTGAAAAAAATAAGGCAATTAGGCAAAAGATCTTAATTACATCCTGCAAATAACTTAACTGTGACATTGGAAGTAACTGATCTAGCTTTTGAACATTTTAAATCCCATCAATGAAATATATGTGGATTTCTTGTGTTTCAGAACTGGAAATACTACCCACTATTGAAATTAATGTGAACTGCACTTATGATTAAATAGATGAAGCATTTTGTTACGAAGAAAAGATCAAAATATTTGGCTGCATTGTCATGCTGTTGTCATGGTTTGAGCAGGCCTCTATCCTTGACTTTCTTTACCATTTTTGTTTGTCCTGTTATTTATGGATACTTTCATGTTTTATGTTATTTAATATGTTTCTTCCTTTCTGTGTTGTAGTTTCATTAGTATTTCTTGTTTTAATCATTTTACTTTATTATGTTATGTTTATTTTGTTAATGCTCGCCCCTGTCTTTTTTATGTTGAGCCCAAGGAGAAGGGGCCACCTGAAGCTGCTGCTGTGGGATCCACCCTCTGGCTATATAAAGGCCATGGAGGCCACAGTCCAATGCTAAGGAATTAGCTTCTGCTCATTGTTATGCTCTTTTCTAGGGTTTCTTCCCTGGCTTATGTTTATTTACATTTTCTTTGTCTGTTTCATTCATTATTTAGTTTGGTTATTTCTGTTAATACAGTGATCCCTCGCTATATCGCGCTTCGCCTTTCGCGGCTTCACTCTATCGCGGATTTTATATGTAAGCATATTTAAATATATATTGCGGATTTTTTGCTGGTTCGCGGATTTCTGCGGACAATGGGTCTTTTAATTTCTGGTACATGCTTCCTCAGTTGGTTTGCCCAGTTGATTTCATACAAGGGACACTATTGGCAGATGGCTGAGAAGAAACCCAACTTACTTTTCTCTCTCTCTCGCGCTTTCTCTGATCCTGACGTAGGGGGATTGAGCAGGGGGGCTGTTCGCACACCTAGACGATACGGATGCTCGTCTAAAAATGCTGAAAGATTATCTTCACGTTGCTACCTTCTGTGCAGCTGCTTCCTGAAGCGACATGCTGCACGGTGCTTCGCATACTTAAAAGCTCGAAGGGCACGTATTGTTTTTTGCTTGTTTGGTTTTCTCTGTCTCTCTCTCTCTCTCTTTGTCTGCTCCTGACGGAGGGGGTGTGAGCTGCCGCCTTCAACAGCTTTGTACCGCAGTGCTTCGCATACTTAAAAGCCCAAACAGCCTTATTGATTTGTTTGCTTTCCTCTGTCTTTCTGACAGTCTGTGCTCCTGACGCGCACTCCTTTGAAGAGGAAGATATGTTTGCATTCTTTTAATTGTGAGACTGGAACTGTCATCTCTGTCTTGTCATGGAGCACAGTTTAAACTTTTGAAAAAGAGACAAATGTTTGTTTGCAGTGCTTGAATAATGTTCCTGTCTCTTTACAACCTCCTGTGTTTCTGCGCAAATCTGTGACCCAAGCATGACAATATAAAAATAACCATATAAACATATGGTTTCTACTTCGCGGATTTTCTTATTTTGCGGGTGGCTCTGGAACGCAACCCCCGCGATGGAGGAGGGATTACTGTATTGTTATGTTCAGGTATCATTTAGTTTACATGATTGATTTATTATTGTTTTGTTATGTTTAACAATTAAATTTGTACTGTTTCTTTAAACATCTTTCTGTTCCCTGTGCTTTGGGGTAGTTCCCCAAGAGGCGGTGCCACCTGTGCATCACAGTTGAGGGAGGGCTCCCAGCCCTATAAAGGCTCATGGGATATGCAGTCCCGCATGGTTCATTGAATACACTTTGTTAGCTGTGCTGTTTCTTTGCTGCTTATTTTAATATTTTTATTGCTGTTAATTGGGTTACTGTGTTTAATTGCAATTTGGTACTTGTTTTCTGTTCATACACTTCTTCCTTTTTGAGATTTTTAGGCAAGGCTTTTAAAAGGATTTTTAGGCAAGGCCACTAGCCTGCATTAGAGTTTAAGGGCCTGGCCTGTCTTTAGATTTAAGGTCTATTCTGGAGCTTTAATAATCTTTTAAGAGTTAGCTGATTCATTCAAGTGGCATTAATACAAACGCAGTACTTTCTTTTATTAGACCTGTTTTTCCAAGCTGAACACCATTGGTATTAATGATACATAAAAAGTGTCTTAACAGAAACACAAAAAACAAAATTTCATTGGAGAATATTCCATCAATGCAGCAACTTTGGTGCTAAATATTATTAGAGTAATTATTAAAATACATGGTGTGGGGATCTGAATTGAGCTAAACAGATACTGACTTTTAGACACCAGCTAGGTTATAAATGCTTTGTAAGACTGGATTCTCATGTTAAGAAAAAATAATTCAAATTACATTTTTGAACATGCTTACTTAGATATAAACTGTTATGCAGTGGTATTTTCATTGTGTGAGGTACTATTCCCACTAATATCCAGATTAATTACTAGAAAGGCATCAGAACAAAGGATGTTCATTTTTGTAACAATTAAGCCATTTGGCCTGGGAATGGGCACAAGCCTAATTTAGCAATGCACTATATTTAGAAGGATTAATTTTTGCCTCAATGGTTATTTCTCTTTCCTAAAGATACTTTGAATGATTAAAAACACACTTTCCACAATACTATTACCTGTCTTTATTTGCTGTTTTATGTGCAGTAATTCATTTGAACAGCTTATATGTGATGCCTTGTTTATTGCTTCATTTTATAATATAACTTTTGACAAAGTGTCCATGACAGAGATAGATAGATATATAGTATTGATTAGCTAGAAGTATAGTTTTAGTGTTATTTTATTAATTAATACTAGCTGAAATTATTTTGGTTTTCTAAAATTACTCTTTATAATAAATATAATACTTTCCTAATGGCTAAAATACATATATCAATTTTGAAAAAAGAAATCATTGATTTAGAAAAACAGATGAAAAGTAAAATCTACATGTGACAAATATTAATAAAAACAACAGCAACATTTATTTCAATAGCATATTTTCATACACAGAATGTAGCTCAAAGTGATTTACTAACCCTCAAAGAAATTGTTACAAAAAAAGAAAACAAATTAAATTAGGCAGGAATAATCATGATTATGTATTAAAAAATAAATCAATATCTTACATAACATAGATATATAATTAGTAGAAAAATAGAGTCCTTATATATAATATTGTGTTGTAAGTCTTTAAAGATGGTCAGGAGGATAGAAAAAATGAAAAACTCCAGTTAAGCTGGAGAAAAAATAACAAAATTTAAAAATCATTTTATTTAAACATGTAGTGACAGTCACAAGTACACAGGTGTGTGCAGAAGTAGTAATTTATGGAACAGTGACTGTATGCAACACTATTGTGATTACATTTTTCTTTCACAATGATTACAGAAATCATACTTTTTTAGACATTGTACACCTTGTAGTATTTTTATGTACACTATGCACTGCATTATGTCTTCAATAATGTTCACCTTGTTAATGTTCATTTATCCGTCTGGGTATTTGCTTATTGCAGTCAAAACAATGAACGGTACTGAGAACAGAGAACTAAACCACTAGAGAGTGTGTGAGCTTAACAACCCTGGACAGCGCCCTAGTCCATCATAAGGCACACTGACACACTCCCTTTTTTATACTGGGCTCAATTTAAAGATACGAGTTTGTGTGACCTGCTCACCTTTTAGATATGGGAGAAAAAATGGAGTACCCTTTGAAAAAAACACATGTATATTCAGAGAGGGAATGTTTAAAATCTATAAAAGCAGCGGATGAGGTGGGCTTTTAATTGGGCCCCCAGGAGGTGTGAGGCAGCATCACTGGGACTGCACTCTGCCCTCGGTGTGTGACCCTAAACTGGAATAAGAAGGTTTGAAAATGGGTGGATAGATGGAAGTGCGTAGTAAACAGAGCTCTATTATACTTTTAAGTCAAATAGATATGTGAATGTGTCAAAGTAAGCGTAGCATTGTTTTTGTACATTTCTGTTACAGTTTTATATCTGTAGATCTGTGAAAGTGTTAAACCTGTTTTCAGTGAAGAGTGTTTGAATAAGATGTTGTGAATTGAACAGGACAAAGGGAATCACAATCACAATGAATCACAATCTTCGGGAACTAAAATGAAAACTTGCTTTAATAGCCAAATATGCACAAGATATTTAGGTTATGCAGAAAAAAATGGATGCGTCGGGATTTATGCAGTTTTTCTGGTTCAGCTCTTGGTTCTAAATAAACTGCTACTTTTTGCCCCAGCATATTCTTATAGCAGAAGAACAGGAAGACTTGAAATTAGAGGGGTGGTTATATGTATGGCTAAGGCTCCTCTTCTGCATCTTCATTTCTCAATGTGGGAAAGGAAGATACAACATGGAAGTGGCTGTGTTGTAGTAAAATGCTTCCCTAATGGCGAAACCTTAAAATCCATCACCATAAAAGTCACACCATACCCTCATGTCTGACAATATCTTCATTTTTCTTGTTCGCCAGCTTTAATCATAAAAATGTGTACGTTAGTTTAATATCCTTCAGTGAAAAAAGAGCACAAAAGTCTAGAAAGACTGAAACAACAATGAACCAGTGAAGGAGCAATCTTGGCGTTTGGAAAAATGAAAAGTGTGCAGCATGTTGTTTCTTCTCCAGTTTATTTCCAGATCACCATTCTGACATCAGGGTGTAACCAGTTATTCTTGTACTCATTTTAAGATAGTCATTAGGAGCTGCATTTCAAATAATGTACATTAAAATTCTTTCTTGTTTTTAATAACTGGAATATAATCAGCACTTAAGATGAGTGACTAACTATATTGATTTACAATCAAAATAATTAGAATTTAGTGTAGTGTTAACACTTAAGTATTTGGTCATGCCTAAACTCTACCTTAAACTTTCATTACCGGTGATGTGGCTGTTTGATTGAAAATGACACTATGCTCTTGTTAACCCAGATATGCCTGCATTTGAATCTTTGACATGCGCCGTACTCTGTTACATTCAATAAATATGAAAGTGTACTGTCATAAAACCTCTAGATTTACTGACAGTACATGAAACAGTACAAGATTATATAAAAAACTGAGTTTTTCTTATCTTGACGTCAAAGTCTCAATAAGCATGAAAACAGAATTATACTTTAGAATAGTTTTGTGTATATAAATAGGATGTAGGTGACAAACTTTCTTATGTAATATTTTCTGTCTCTTTATTGTTAAAACCTGACACATTTACATCCTTCTCTGAGATTAATCTTGTTTTTCAGTATTACTTTCTTTAATTTTTGAAATGTTCAAACATTATCCCTTACCTTACATCTTTTGAGTTTCTATGTTTCAAAATGAAGTAACCACCTTGGAGAAATCACATTTTGTTTCTGAACGAATTTCCTGGATTAGTTTTAATTTGAAAGTCTTAGAATTTGTATAATGTTCATTCTAATTTGTCAGCTATGCAGAGCACTGCATGTAAAGTATTAATCAATTCATCCTTTTTTTCGACAGTGTAGTGGCAATATAAGTCAGGAATCAAGCTTGTTTGTATTATGTACCACATTAATACATTCTCTTATTCTTTACAAAAACAGGTTAGAACAAAAAAGACTTGTTTTGAAGAAGTTTGCCAAATGAGGAGAATAATACTTTAGGCATACAGTAGGTCACATACTAAGGCCAAGTATGAAAAATGCTTTAGATTATATGTAACTTTAGAATTAAACAGCATAAAGTATAAAGAACAGAAGCTGTATATTTATTTCAATGCTTATAAGAGAGTGTAAAGGCAAACTGCAGTTACTGTGTCAGACACTAAAATCCATTTGAGGCGTTGTGTTATACAACAGACAGAGCTATAAGGCATAGGTATTTATTTAATACTGTTTACAGCTTGTTGGTTTAAGTATGTATATCTTTCCTTAGGTTAGCAAGCTGCTTTTTTGTAATTTTTACTTTAAGCATATCAAAAAGCAGCCTTTGCCCCTAAACCTTGTTTGTCTGACAAATGTATTTTGCCCTTTAAGTAGGATAAAAAATCCTTTTTTTTTCTCTTGGAAAAAAAAGTGTAATGTCTAAAACAGTATGTGTAAACTTCACTTCCCTCTGTATTTTTTGCAAATAAGTGCTTTGTTTACAGAGGGAAAAACGATTTATTGGTAATTCAGCCATGAAGTGGAAAAAATATGATTCTGATGGAGCTTGAGTAGTCAGTTAGAGATTTAGATGTTCTTCCTATTTAGATTGTCCTGAGGTCATATCTTTTATTCTGTTATTTCTGTTATTTATTTATTTATCTATTTTTTTAGTTAAGGTCTTTTTTTAGCAGATGGATTTAATGTGGAAGGAAGGCAGTGGCTTCATTCCCTTCATCTAGATTAGATGAGCAAAGAGCTGTCCAAAACTCTTGATGGATCTTGGCAGAGAGGAGCATTGTCTTTTAAATTGAAGGCAAGAATAAGCAGCTCTTTAATCCCAGTCAGTTCTAAGTACTTAAAAAAACTAACATTAAAATACAGCTGCCCAAGCACATCTTCTTGGGTAACATAACAAAAACTGAAGGTAAACAAGCTGTGATGTCTTTGGCCTGAGCCCTCATGGTATTTCAGAATATGCACTTGTACCTGCGTTACGCTTGTGCATTGATATGTGATAGATAGCTGAAATATCATCACTCTGAAATCGCCAAGTTTTCTCACTTAGCAGGAGCACTTCATTCAGACAGCTTTAATAATGGGTTTGACAACGGTGACCTGTTTAGAAAAGGTGCTATACAAGAAAAATAAATAAATTGGAGATGTCCTTAGCAGCTGACAAGCTTCTTTAAATATTGTGCATTGCTGACCCAATTCAAAAATGAAAGGTGCAGAGGACTGTGCATTCATGTAATCAAAGGTGATTTTTGCTATTGTCCTTTTTTTCTTTTCTTTCCAGTGAAACTGGAATACCAACAGCTTTTACACAAAAGCACTCTGTTAAAGAGCAAGATGTCTGTACCATAGAGACTCAGGTTAAGGCTCTCTCTGAGTGCCTTGTCTGTTGTCTCAGTGTATGATCCAACCATGGTGAGTGATGTCTCAGTGAGTGAGACATTCTATTCGCAGCTTCGCTTGGTGGTTGTTGGGTGTCCATGAAGTGACATTCCTCTGGTCAAGGGTGACTTCAATGCAACCACTGGCACTGACAGGGCTGGCTATGAGGATTGTGCTGGTTCCCATGGGTCTGGTGACCTAATCCTGGTTCCAGCGCCCTGAGTTGCATCAGTGGGCTTCATACTCCAGTTCTGGTAGTGTGGTAAAGGAGATCGATCACATCCTCATGGGCAGACTCTGAAGGCTCAACTGCAGGGTCTACAGAGGTGTCCAGTTTGTGAATGCTGACCACAGACTTGTTGCTATGCTGAAGATCCAGCTTTGGACCAGTAGGCTACCACCTACTAAGAGAATGAGGCTTGATTTGGCCAGACTCTGAGATCAGACTGTTTCTAATGAGTTGGCATGCTGTTTGTGTGAGGAACTTGCAGACTTGGGTGCGCCTGCCAATCCTAATGTGATATGGAAGATCCTGAAGGTTGCTGAGGGTTGTGTTGATGTTGCTGTGTTGGTGTTCCCAGAAGGAGGTATTTCATCTTGCAGGGCACTCTGGATATTACTGAGAGATGTCACAGCGCATGGCTTGATGGTAACTCTGGTCTGTACCAGGAACTGAGAAGGACAGCTGTGATGGCTATGAGGTCAGATAAGGAGGAGTTTGTTAGAGGAATCTGTGAGCAAGTGACACACCATCTATGGTCTAGCCACCCACGTCTTGCTTACAGAGGACTCAAAGCATTATGCACATCCAAATCTGTATCTCAAAGAGTGACAGTCAGGGCAGGTGATGGAACAGTCCTTACGGATAACACTACGGGTTCTTTAGGCTGATCCTCCAATTAGTTGTGAACCACCCAATCACTGAGAATGCACAGGTAGTGAACCAGCTGAGGGTAGGGAAGGCTGTAGGGATCTGTGGTATCCATGGTGAACTTCTTCAGGCTGGTGGTAAGGCTGTCCTCCTGGCATTGCAAGCAATCTTTGCTCCCATTTGAGAGACGGGCGTCATCCTAACTGACTGGAAAATGGGACTTGTCATAACTATCTGGAAAGTGAAGGGTGATGCCTGGATTGTGGCAACTACAGGGGAATAACACTGCTCTTGGTGCTGGGTAAGGTCCTTGCGAGGGTCATCTTTAATAAGATCCGTGATCACTTGCTCACCTACTATTAAATGAAGCAGTCTGATTTTATGCCTAAGAAGTCTACCATCGACTGAATCCTGGTACTGAAGGTTCTCATCAAGCGCAAATGCAAATATCGGCAGTTTCTTTGAAGCCTTTATTGATTTTTGTAAAGTGTTCAACTCAGTTGATCAAACTGCCCTGTGGAACATCCTGAGACTTAACGGGATACTCCCGAAGTTGCTGGATATCATGGCCAGACTGCACACTGGTACTGTGAGTGCTGTACAGAGTAGAGGCAGAACCTCTGCGCTCTTCCCAGTTCCCGGTTCATCAGGGGTGTGTTTTTCTTCTACCCTGTTCAATGCTTGCATAGACTTGGTGCTGGGCAGGGTTATGTGTTCCAGCAACTGTGGGACATCTGTTGGTGAAGAAATATTCAGTGATCTAGATTTTGCCAACGATGCTGTGATCTTCTTAGAGTAAATGAAGACTCTGATCAGGGCTCTCGAGAGACTGAGTAAAGAGTCTGAGTGTCTGCGCTTGCGAGTGTCCCGGATATAAACTAAGATCTAGGCCTTTAATGACCTCTTGGACACAGCCATTAGCAGTGTGTCTGTCTGCGAAGAGAGTGTCAACCTCGTCAAAACGTTTACTTACCTCAACCATAACATTTATTAATATAGTATTGTAGCGATCCGGGTAAATAATAACAGGAACACTCGCAGCTGTCAGGGCCTCTTCGGTTTTATTTTGGTTAAATTTGTCCTATACAAAAATGGAGCAATCTCGTTGACTCCGGGAATCCTCTCACCCCTCAGCACACCTCCGGAACACCACACTAATAAAAAAAAACATCCCCCACGAGGTGTGTCCGCCCCTTATAATTAGAAACCTCCCCTTCCAGTCCTCCCTTGATCTCAGACAAGGTTAGAAAGCACTGCCTGCACGTTACAGTATATTTTTCATGCAATGTAGCTCAACATGCTTTACAAGATGTAATAAAAAAGTTAATATAAAACATAAACAAAGAAGATTAGGCAATAATATTATACAGTATATAACAAAGAAAAAGGTAAGGTTGGATGGCCAGGAGAACAAAAAAATTGGGATTGGGCTTCCCTTGTCTTTCTCTCATAATGAGATAGAGGAATAGGTCATCAGAAACACTTCCAGTTGCGCAATATTTCTCAAATATCATATCTCTTTGTTTCTCATCATAACTAATTGATAATATCAATACACAATCTCCATTTATCATCAAACTTTATATTAAAATGATATTTTTGCACTTAGGGAGGTTGAAAACGGTGGTGGAATTTTTTCATGATTACATATACATTACCTAGGTTACGTGCAAATTAAAGAGTTATAGTCACCTAAAAACATAGAAAAAGTCTTAGTATTATATAATATTTGTTGCAATAAATTGCTATAGGTAAAACTGCATTTAGCTACATTTAATTATGATAATAACGGAAATAAAAAAAAAGTCATGAAATTAAATGTATTACCAGGAACATGACAGAGATATAGCAGCTTATTGTTCCCATTACATCTTTATATTTACATGGCATGTTCAATATTTACACATTATTGTTAAACTGATAATGTGTAAATTATTATAAAATTAATAATAGTTATTGAAAGAATATGCGTTATACTGAATACAGTTTTTAATATCGCGTACACATTTATATTTCCATGACACAAAAAATTTAGATGGTTGTTTAAATAAAATACTACTTCATTCCCTTCATAATTTTAAACACTTCAGTCATGTCTCCTCTTAATCTTCTTAAATCTCCTTAAGCTGTGAAGGCTCAGCTCTTTTAGTCTTTCTTCATAATTCATCCCCTGTAGCCCTGGAATCAGCCTAGTCACTCTTCTCAGGACATTTTCTGGTACTGCTATGTCCTTTTTGTAACCTGGAGACCAAAACTGTACGCACTACTCCAGATGAGGCCTCACCAGTGCATTATAAAGCTTGAGTATAACCTCCTTAACAGTTTTACTTTCTATGTGTAATACTTTACATTTACTGACATTAAATTTCATCTGACTCAAAAGTGCCCAAGCCTGTATGCTGTCCAAGTCCCTCTGTAATGATTCAATAGATTCCAGAGTATCTGCCTGTCCACCCAGCTTGGTATCATCTGCAAACTTAACCATCTTGTTACTTATTTTCCTATCCAAATCATTTATATATTTATATTAGTAGTACTAGGGTGTTGTACCGTGTTAGCCATTATGAATGTAGAGAAAAGCCAAGCAAAATGACACCTTTTATTGGCTAACTAGAAAGATTACAATATGCAAGCTTTCGAGGCAACTCAGGCCCCTTCTTACATCTTGCCTGAAGAAGGGGCCTGAGTTGCCTCGAAAGCTTGCATATTGTAATCTTTCTAGTTAGCCAATAAAAGGTGTCATTTTGCTTGGCTTTTCTCTATATTTATATTAAAAATAGCAGCGGCCCTAACACTGACCCCTGTGGAACACCACTCTTAACTTCAGCTAATTCTGATAATGTTCCTTGCACCATCACCCTCTGCTTCCTGTAACTGAGCCAATTTTGCATCCATCTACAAACATCATCCAGAACTCCCACTTCTTTTAGTTTGATGCCCAACCTTTCATGTGGCACCTTATCAAATTCTTTCTGAAAGTCCAGATAAGTAATATGTGCTCCACTTTGATCTATTGTTGCTTCCTCATAGAATTCCAGCGTATTAGTTAAACATGAGCTCTGTCTTCTGAATACATGCTGATGATTCAATAAAACTCCTGTTCTTACCATGTTCAGTCTTATCCTTAATAATTTCTTCCATTAGTTTTCCTGTGATGCACGTAAAGCTTACTGGCCTATAGTTGCTTAGATCTGTCACCCTTTTCATAATGGGATAATATTTGCAATTTCCCAGTGCACAGTGACTTCCTTAAAATATGTGTCAAGGGTTTAAATACGTACTCGATAACCTCCTTATGTACTTGACTGTATCACTCAGTACCTCTTTAGTAGCAACAATGTGGGAAGACTTCCTAGAAGAACTGCTACTATGACATTTTAGAATTAACTTTAACAGTGTAATAAAAAAATCTCCCTATACACATATGGTTTATTCTTTGCATCTAGTGACATGCTTATTTAAAATGTGGATTAAGCTGGCATATACTGATGTTAACCTCCTGTGTGACATGATATTTGAAATGCAGCATAATACACTTGGAAAT